>NW_007012169.1:0-729 GCF_000164805.1 Carlito syrichta
ATGGCCTTTCCTCTGAGCAAAAATAGAGAGACAGAGTGGGCTCTCTGGTGCTTCTTCTTGCGGGCTCTAATCCAATGAGTCAGGGTCCCATCTTTGTTTGTTTGTTTGTTTGTTTGTTTGTTTTGAGTCAGAGTCTCACTCTGTTACCCAGGGTTGAATGCAGGACATGCTCACAGCCACCACAGTCTCTACCCGCTGGGCTCAGGTAATCTTTCCACCTCAGCCTTCCAAGTAGCTGGAACCGTAAGTGAGTACCACCATGCCTGGCTAATTTTTTTTTTTTTTTAATTGTAGAGATGAGGTCTCACCAAGTTGCCCAGGCTGGTCTCAAACCCCTGGGCTAGGCAGCCCAGACTGGTCTCAAATCCCTGGGCTAGGCAGTCCTTTCACTTCTGCCTCCCAGAGTGCTGGGATTACAGATGTGAGCCACCACACCCAGCCAGGGTCCCACCTTTTTATTATCTCATTTAACCTTACTTACCTCCTTATAGGCTCTGTCTCCAAATACAGACCCATCGAGGGTTAAGGAGCCACATATGAATTTTAGGGGGAGCACAATCCAGTGCACAACAGATAGGAAAGCTCCTTCTAGTCATGAGGGGTGGATAAAAAGTAGAAACCAAATAAAAATCTTGAAATATTTTACTCCATAAAAATGTTAACTTTCTACGTGTCAATAACTTCATAAGAGAATCATAGTGTGTTCTTGTTATATTGTTCTGCCGTGTA
>NW_007012170.1:0-2458 GCF_000164805.1 Carlito syrichta
CACCTGTGACCATAATGTAAGCACGACAGGCATCATGGAATTCAAATTGTTTGCTTGGAAATTGCAGATCTCGTGGTGGTCTTATGATGCATAGTTTGTAAAGCACGGAACTTGTACGCCCCCAGTAGGTGATCATCACACTGTTGGAGGGCATAGAAAATGGTATATAAGTTGGAAGGAGTCCGAATAAAATTCAGCTTCAGTCCTGATCAGACTGTTCCCAGAGGAACTGCCTCTGAGTGATCTCTTCTTGCCGTCCAGATTCTCCGGTGCGGGTCCTAACCCACCCTTGGTCAGTGCTGGTCACTGAAAATTTTGGCGCCAAAACAGGGGCCTGACTCCGGTAATTGTATATATATATGTTTCCCGTTTGTTCATTCATCTTGTTTTTGGACGGACCTTGTCTTAGGGTGCTGCAGCCCCCCTGGAGTACGCGGGTCGATGGGCAAGCAGAGTGGTTGTATAGTGTCGCCGATGGACTGCGCGACTCTTTATTGCCGTAAAAAGAGCAATTCAGTTTTTGTAGAGATATTACTGTATATTGTGTATATTGTTTGTTATTACAGTTATGGAGAACTGCGGATCCAAGAGAAGGAGAGCCTATATTCGTATTATGTGTAAAGCTTTGAAAGATAAAGGGGTAAAGGTAAGTAGAGATAAAGTAAATTCTTTTCTAGATTTTGTACAGAAAGTTAATCCATGGTTCCCGGATCAGGATACTTTAGAATTAGAAACATGGAATGAGGTAGGAAAAAATATGAAAATTGGTATGATTATCACGGTGCAACTCAGATACCACAAGATTCTTATTCCCTATGGAACATCTTATGGGAATCATTGGTACTTAATCCTAATTATGGTTCTTTTCCCAAGAGTGATTCGGGATCCGAAGAGGATGAGACAGCTAAAGGAGATAATTCTGGAGACCAATCATCTCCTGGGGATGATGCAGAATTAAATGAGGAAGCAGCTAAGTATAATAATCCTGATTGGCCAAATTTTTCTTTCCCTGTGGTCTATAAAAATAGGGCTATGTTACCATTTAGCAACCAAAGAGTGGAATTGCCAAAGAAATATTTGCCGGGTATTCAAGAGACTATACAAAAGACTTTAGAATCAGAAGACTCTCTTCATTGTTTTCCTGTTGACATAGAATTTGAACCCCCTAAATGGGAGCCTATACCAATGAAATTATTAAAAGACTTAAAAGCTGCTTCTCATGATTATGGCCCAACAGCGCCGTCTACACTAGCCTTCTTAGATGGGGTACGTGCTTGGTGGATGACACCTTATGATTGGTTTCAAGTGGCTAAAGGATGTTTGACAGGAGGACAATTTGTGCTATGGAAAATGGAGTATAAAGAGTTAGTTAAAAGAAAAGTTGTAGAGCAGAATCTTACTAAATGAAGTCCAGAAAGGGGTAATGTCACCATGGATATGTATATGGGAGTAGGAGAATATTGTAATACCCAGGCTCAAGCACAATTGCATACAGATGTACTTATGGCTGTGAGTGATTTAAGTGTTATAGCCTGGAAGCGGCTACCTTCTCACGATCATACCTTGCCTGGCCTTACCATTGTAAAGCAAAGATCAGAAGAGCCATATGAAGAGTTTATTGCTAGATTGATTGATGCAGTAGGAAAGTTAGCCATAAACAAAGTAGCTGAAGACCTTATTAGTAAAACAATTGGCTGTTAAAAATGCTAATAACACTTATTACCGCTTTAATAAGACTGATAAAAAAGACCGGAAATACAATTGATTATATCAAACAATGCTAACAATAATTATGATGATTAAAAGTCCTTCCTTCTTGCCACCCTTGCTGCACCTCTATCTAAAGTTTTCCTTAAAAATTAAGAACACTGAAATAAAGTCTGAACTTAGACATACTTTTCTTTTCCTTATAGAAATGTAGAAAGCTCAAGTAATAATAAACAAATGTATATAAGTAAAGTATAAGGAATATAAGTAATATAAGTAATGTATATAAGCAATATATATATAAGCAATATAAGCTATGTATATAAAGAATATATAAGCAATGTAAATAATACAAGTCATACATTAGTAATATGTAAATAATATAAGTAATATAAATAAAATAATTAATATAAGCAATATAAGCGGTATATATATAGCAATATAAGCAATATATATAAGCAATATAAAATAATATATAAGTAATAAATAATATAAGTAATACATAAACAATACATAAAATAATTTATATAAGTAATAATATATAAGTAATAAACAAAAGAATATCTCATTACAATCTTGCTTTAACTGTGATCAAGTCAGACACATTAGCGGAGATTGTCTGATTAAGCAAGGTATAGCTAACTTACATGGCACATTGAACACCAGTTACTGGGTCTACTCGACTAAAAAACTTTGAGTTCCAATTGCCAAAGAGGCTTTCATTAAGCCTAGAGAATACTTATCTAAATTT
>NW_007012171.1:0-640 GCF_000164805.1 Carlito syrichta
CCCTAGCCAGTTGGCTTGACAACTGAATTAACGTGCTGACTTAAATAGCTACCCAGATGGTTAGCCAGCTGAGTAAATTAGCTGACGTAACTAGCTGGCCAGCCAGAGATCCAGTTGACTTAATTGCCTAGCTACCTAGCTAGCCAGCAGCCTAGGCAGCTGAATTAACTAGCTGACTTAAGGAAGTAGTCAGCTGACTTAACTAGCGGCCTTAATGAAGTAGCCAGCTGACTAGCCATCAAACTTAGCTAGCTATCTACCTAGCTAGACAGCTGGATAACCAGCTGAATTAACTAGCTGATATAATTATATAGTCCAATGACTAGTCAGCTAACTTAACTAGCTACATAACCCACTGGATTGACAGCTGACTTAGCTACGTAACTACCTAGATAACAAGCTGTCCAGTGAGCTGACTTAGTTACGTGACTTAACTAGCTAGCCAGCTGGCTAGCCAGGTGACTTAACTAGATACCCTCAAATGCAGCTGGCAAGCCAACTGATTTAACTAATTGACTTAACTAGCTAGCTACCTAGTTCACCAGTTGAGCTACTAGCTGATTTAACTAGATAGATGCCTAGCTAGCCAGCTGGCTGGTCTGCAGACTTAACTATCTGACTTATTTAGCTAGTCAGCTGG
>NW_007012172.1:0-917 GCF_000164805.1 Carlito syrichta
CCAACAGGGTGCCTGAATGAAAATAATTGTATACCTAACCCTTTACTGTACCCCACAACATCATAATAAAAAATATTTTAAAAACGAAAAAAAAACCTCAAAGGTTAGATCTTACGTTATGTATTTTTACTACCAAAAAATAGTAAAATAGGAAGGCAAGAGAAAGGTTTTTGAAGTAATGGATATGTTTGTAGAATTTATTGTGGTGATAGATTCAAGGGATGTACTTATCTCCAAATTTATCAAGTTATATATATTACATAGCTGTAGCCTTTTGTGTATGTCATGCCTCAATAATGTGGTTCTTCAAAGAAAGAGAAAAAATAGTTTTTATGATAACATTAATACAAAGAGACTTGCAAAATATTGCATACAGTGTAAAATTGTTTTTCATATCTATGTATGAAAATAAACATGGCTGGGCTCGGTGGCTCAGCCTGTAATCGGGCACCTTTGGGAGGCTGAGGTGAGTGGATTGCCTGAGCTCATGGGTTCAAGACCCGCCTGGGCAGCGAGACCTCATCTCTAAAATAAAAAAAAAAATAAAAAAAATAAAAATCAGCCGGGCGTGGTAGCACATGCCTGTAATTCCGGCTACTTGGAAGACTGAGGCGGAAGGATTACCAGAGTCCAGCAGTTCGAGTCGGCGGTGTCCAGGAGTGGCCACTGCTCTCCAGTCTGGGTGACAGATTGAGACTCCAACTCAAAAAAAAAAAAAAGAAAAGAAACATGGATGGCCATATGCCAGTATGTTATCTGCAGTTTTAGGTGGACAGTAGAACTACAGATTCTTTCTCATTTTCTTATTTCTATATTTTATATGAAACATTCTACAGTAGCATTTATTATTTTTACACCTACAAAATATTATTAAAACTTACTATAAAACAAGGTCAGGCATAGTGGCTTATGCCTGT
>NW_007012173.1:0-796 GCF_000164805.1 Carlito syrichta
ATGCCACTTTCTGGACCAGATAGAGGTTTCTGGGTGCAGGTGGCTTACCTTCACACTGGTTAATTCCAGCAAGGGGATAGTTTGCTGAACTGAGTCATGGTGGCTGCCTGGCACTGTAAATCCTCAGAAATACAGCAACTAGAGACCATAGGGTCTTGGTAAGTGACAGCCACTGAGCAAGCAGTCCAGGGTGCAGATTTTCAAATATTTTTATCCATACCACAACTAATATTCATTTTCCAAAAGACAGAAATTCTGATTCTGAAGAAAGAGATTTTTGGTCATGTGCTGCCTCCTACAATGGGTGGGGTGTCAGTTTGACAGATGTGCTCACTGTGTATGTTCTGGAGGAAATGGGGTTCCCAATTTTTCCAGATTTACCTACATCTTACCTGGTTTCAGGACTGAAAATCATACATCTTGGGACACTAGAGTCTCACAAATATTGGGGTAGGCTGTTAGTTCAAAAAGGGCTTGATTTTCAAAAAAAGACTGAGGTGTGATGACCAGATAAAAGCAGGATGAATGCAGGATTGGTTAAAAAAAAAAAAAAAAAAAAAAAAAGTACCCATAACAGAAAAAATGTAGGTATTATTATCGGGGAAAGCATGGATGCCAGGCAAGCCAAAAATCATAAATACTGATGTCAGTTATCTTTTGCTTCTCGTTGTTGTATTTAGTTTTCTAGAACATTTTCTCCTGCTGAGGAGTGAGGAATGTGAGAGAGAAAGAGAGATCCATATGTGGACTTCATTTTCCATCTTTGTCTAGGAGGCTCAGACTTCTTTTAAAGGAA
>NW_007012175.1:0-695 GCF_000164805.1 Carlito syrichta
AGCAGTTGACTTAACTAGCAGAAATAACTAGCTAGTCAGATGGCTAGCCATCTGACTTAACTAACTTTTTAACTACCTAGCCAGCTGGATAGCCAACAGACTTAAGGGTCTGACTTAACTAGCTAGGCAGCAGGTTGCCAACTGACTTAACTAGCTGACTTAACCAACTAGTCAGCTGGCTACCCAGTTGACTTAACTAGCTGGCTACCTACCTAGCCAGATGGCTAGCCAACTGGCTTACCTAGCTGACTTAAGATAGCAAGCTGGCAAGCCAGCTCACTTAACTAGCTATATACTTATATAGCCTGCAGGCTAGCCAGCTAACTTAACTATCTTACATGAATAGCTAGCCTGCTGGCTAACAAGCTTACATATCTAGCTAGTTACCTGCCTAGCCAGCTGGCTAGACAGCTGACTAAATTACCTAAGTTAACCAACCAGACAGTTGGCTACCCAGCTGACAACACGCTGACATCACTATTTAGCCAAGTAGCTATCTAGCTGACATAACTAGCTAGCTACATACATTGCCAGATGACTAGCCAGCTCTCTTATCTAGCTGAATTAACCAGCAAGCCAGATGGTTAACCAACTGACTTTACTAGCTTGCTACCTAGCTAGACGTCTGGTTAGCCAGCTGATTAACTAGCTGAGTTAACTAGCTAGCTACCTAGCTTGTCGGATAACTCATATAG
>NW_007012176.1:0-772 GCF_000164805.1 Carlito syrichta
CCTGACTATCCAGCACACATAACTAGATAGCTACCTACCTAGCCATCAGTCTAGTCAGCAGAATTAACTAGGTGCATTGAACAGCTAGCCTGCTGGCTAGCAAGCTGACTTTTCCAGCTAGCTACATAAACAGCCGCCTGGCTAGACAGCTGACTAAACTACCTACTTAACCAGCTAGCCAGTTGGCTAGCCAGATGACTTAACTCGTAGAAATCACTAGCTAGCCAGGTAGATATCTAGCTGACTTAACTATCTAGTTACCTACCATGCCAGTTGGTTTGCCAGATCTTTTAACTAGCTGAATTAACCAGCTAACCAGCAAACTAGCCATCTGACTTAACAAGTTCACTGCCTAGTTAGCCAGCTGCCTTAAATTTTTAGCTAACTAGCTAGCTACCTAGCTAACAAGCTGATTAAATAGTTAGCTGGCTAACAAGCTAGCTGATTTAACCAGCTAGCTAACTAGTTAGCTTACTCATTATCTAACGTGCTACCTAGGTGACTTAATCATCTGACTTAAATCATTAGCTAACAAGCTAGATAGCTGACACAACCAGCTGATTTAACTCATTAGCTAACTGTCTAGCTAGCTGACTCATTCATGTAACTTAACTCATTAGCTAACTAGCTAACTAGCCTACTCAACCAGCTGAGTCAACCCGTTTGCTAACTAGCTAGCTAGCTGACTCCATCAGCTGACTTAACCCGTTAACTAGCTAACTACCTGACTCAACCTACTGATGTAACCTGTTACATCACTAGCTAGCTAGCT
>NW_007012177.1:0-1127 GCF_000164805.1 Carlito syrichta
GGCTGAAAGTCCTCTGTTGGGTCCCAGTGCCACTCTCGCTGTCTAGAGCATGTCCCTTGGGACTTTGGAGCTCTGGATCTCCGGGTTCACCCTGGCTGAGGCACTCAGCGTGAGACCCCAAATCAGAGGAACCCAGACAAGCGGAGATAAAACAGATCTGCTTAAACTGCCTTGCCATTCTCCAGGAAGAGACTTCCATTGCCCTGCCCACCTAGCAACAAACTTTACCTCATTTCCTAAGGCCAGGTATTGCAGCGTGCGGGGAAGTTTTGGGCCCCTGCTCCCTCCAGCTCTCTCCCCGGCCCGGCACCCGGCACCGCAGGTCGCACAGGGAGGCTCTGAGCACCCGCCCCTCAGAGACACCGGTTCCATTACTGGCTGAATACTCTGTAGGGACCCAGTGCCACTCTCGTCATTTACAGCCTGCCTTTTGGAACTTTGGAGCTCTGGAACTCCGGGTCCACCCTGGCTGAGGCACTCAGCGTGAGACCCCAACCCAGAGGACCCAGACAAGCGGAGAAAAACAGACCTGCTTAAACTGCCTTGCCATTCTCCAGGCAGACTTCCATTGCCCCGCCCACCTAGCAACAAACTTTACCTCAGCTCCTAAGGCAACAGTGTGAAACAGGAGACAAAGCCCCACCCCTATGCTGCAACGAAAAACAAAAGGGAGAGGCTGGAATCGGAGATCACATAAGTGACTCTAGTTTGATCGCTCATTTTGACCTATGATTTTATCATTGAAACTGTTGGTCTAGATTACGTTTGGTGTTTACCTTCTGACTTATACTGTTTCTTGATTTTTTTGGCCTGTCTCTGTTTAGCTATCAGTATTCTTTAGGGAATCTTTCTTACCTGTCTTTTTTCACTTCTTCCCAGCCCTGTGTCTCTCTCTCACCTGATAGTTGGTATGTATATCTGTTTTCCCTCTTGCACTTCTCCCTTTCGCTTATTTTGACGTATGATTTTATCATTGTAACTGTTAGTTTAGATCACGTCTGTTGTTGACCTTCTGACCTACACTGTCTCTCGATTTTATTGACCTGTGTCTGTGTAGCTATCGGTACTCCTTAGGCAACTTTCTTACGTGTCTTTCTTCACTTCTTCCGATCCTGTGACTGTTTTTC
>NW_007012178.1:0-738 GCF_000164805.1 Carlito syrichta
ACATTTGCAGGGGAGGGGATGGCCGGGTGACTCAGGCCTGTCTCCATGGTACTCAGAGAGGATGAGAGGGGACTATGACTGCAGCCCGGGAGCTTGAGACCAGGGTGAACCCTGTAGCAAGCCCCTACCTCCACCACAAGCAAAACACAGAAAGCCTGGAGTGAGGGCAGACCTCAGGGGAGGATTGCCTCCTGTCCAAAGTTCAAGACCAGGCAGGAACACCAGGATGTGGACCCAATAGAAAGCCTATGATCACAGCAGTTTGGGAGGCCCAGGCCGAGAGGATGGCCCAAGTTGGGTAGTTTGAGAGCAGACTGGGCAACCTAGTGAGGAGACAAAATTAAAAGAAAGAAAGAAAGAAAGAAAGAAAGAAAGAAAGAAAGAAAGAAAGAAAGAAAGAAAGAAAGAAAGAAAGAAAACCATTCATTTGCAAACATATTGCTCCAGACCTTCTCCCCCATGCTTCCCATGTGAGGGTCCCCCAGCTCAGAACCTTCCAGCCCAAACCAGACCAATGCCTGTCTCCCTTTGGTGCGGGAGTTCCTGAGGCTAGCTGACTGCCTTCCTGCTGGCTCTCATCTCCGAGGTGAGAAAAATGCTGCAGGCAGGCTGACCTTCTAACTCGTCAATGAAGACCTTCTGCTTAGAAATGTCAGGGACACATCCCTCACCTGGGAAACCATTTCTTCCCCCTAGTCCCATTTTTCCTGGCTAATATCCAGTCAGTCACCCTGTGAA
>NW_007012179.1:0-612 GCF_000164805.1 Carlito syrichta
AGCACTATACTATAATCTATAAGTTTACTTAAATGACTTAGCTGTTAGTTATACTATTATCCTATTACGATTTAACGTAATGCCTTATAACTCAGTTAAAACTTTTTCTTAAACTACCAAACTTTACTATAATTCATATGAGTTTCATATGTCTAAACTATAATTTTTATATGATCTAGTGATTTAACCCAAAACTTAAATCATTTTTCCTAGTATATTAATACAAGTCTATGTGTAAAATTTCCTATTTTCATATTAGAAGCAAAAACAGCACCGTTGGGAAAATTTTGGTATACTTAAAATTGGCCTACAGGAACAGGAACTAAAGTCATAATCTGAGAAAAGGAAACTTAGAAGCTCAAACAAAACTTAAAAGTTTTCTATGAATGCTTATTACTGTTTAAATATTTTCAATGGAAATTGTATCGTCTTAAATGTATGTTTTATCCAAACAAGTCTATTCTAAAAATCAAATAGTAGCTGTCACACTCTTGGATAATGGGCTGCACGGTTACCATGACAATGACCTCGGGCTGAAGCAAAGAGAGTTCCAGCATGTAATAAAACTAGAAAAAACGTCCTGCCTGGCTAGGGGGCAGGGCAATAAAACTA
>NW_007012180.1:0-800 GCF_000164805.1 Carlito syrichta
AAAAACCCTTGAACATCTAGGCATACGGGGAACATACCTCAACATAGTAAAAGCCATCTACGAGAAACCCACAGCCAGCATACTCCTAAATGGACAAAAATTGGAACCAATTCCCCTGAAAACTGGAACTAGACAAGGATGCCCACTCTCTCCCCTCCTGTTCAACATAGTATTGGAAGTCCTGGCTAGAGCAATCAGAGAAGAGGAGGCAATCAGAGGTATTCAAATAGGGAAAGAGGAAGTCAAGTTATCTCTCTATGCAGATGATATGATGGTGTACCTTGAAAACCCAAGAGAATCTGTCAAAGGCCTCCTTACATTGATAAAAGCCTTTGGCAAAATCTCAGGATACAAAATAAATGTACAAAAGACAATCGCATTTCTCTACACCAATAATAAACAAACAGAAACCCAAATAAAAAACACAGTTCCATTCACAATAGTCACAAAAAAAATGAAATACCTTGGCATCTTTCTAACCAGAGATGTGAAAGACCTTTACAATGAAAGTTACAAAACACTGCTCAAAGAAATCAAAGCCGACATGAACAAGTGGAAAAATATCCCATGCTCATGGATTGGAAGAATCAACATTATGAAGATGTCCATCTTACCTAAGCAATCTACAAATTCAATGCAATACCCATTAAATTACCAACAACATTCTTCTCAGACCTAGAAAAGACAACACAGGAATTCATATGGAAACACAAACATCCAAGATAGCCAGAACAATCCTCAGCAAAAAAAACAAAGCAGTGGTATCACAATACCAGACTTCAAACTTTACTATAAAGCTA
>NW_007012181.1:0-696 GCF_000164805.1 Carlito syrichta
CATGCTTAAAACTCCCTGATTCGGGTGTAGCCCATAGCAAGATGACCTGAAGTTTTTTGGGGATTGAGGACACGAGTAACGCAGATTCCTTCTTTTTTTTTTTTTTTTTGAGTTTGAGTCTAACTCTGTCACCCAGACTGGAGTGCAGTGGCCACTCCCGGCAACCGCAGCCTCCACCCGCTGGGCTCCAGCGATCCTTCTGCCTCAGCCTTCCGAGTAGCCGGAATTACAGGCATGCGCCACCACGCCCGGCTAATTTTTTGATTTATTGTAGAGATGAGGTCTCGCTTCCCAGGTGGGTCTTGAACCCGCAGACTCAGGCAATCCACTCACTTCAGCCTCCCAAAGGCGCGGGATTACAGGCTGAGCCACCGAGCCCGGCTTGATTCCTTATTCTTACTTAGCAATTGGCAGGGAAGATTCCTGTATGTGAGGACTACCATTACTCAGATTCCTACTTCAAAACCTGATTCGTGGTTACCTCTTAGGAAGATGGCCTGTAGTTTCTGGAATTGAGGACTCATGTAATCAAGATTCCTTATTCTTCCTTAGGATTTTGACGTGTACGTTCCTGTATATTAGGACTGCTATAACCCTCATTCATGCCTCGAATTCCTGATTCTTCTTTAGCCGTCAGCAAGATGCCCTGTAGATTTTCAGGACTGAGATTCGTATAACTCAGATTCCTTATTTTTT
>NW_007012182.1:0-13703 GCF_000164805.1 Carlito syrichta
AGGCACAAAAGAGTGTTAGAGAAGGCCCTTTGGGACGGGCCTTGGACTGAGGGTGAAAGGCTGAGCAGGGAAACAGTGACCCCCATAGGGCTCTGCAAGTGTCCTCATATAGGAAGAGTAGGTATGTTATCTCATGGACAAAAGGGAGGGAAGTGAAGGAGGGAGAGAAGGAGGGAGAAGGAGATAGGGAAGGAGGGAGAGAGGGAGGAAGGGAGAGAAGGAAAGTGAGAGGGAGAAGAGAGAGAGGGAGGGAAGGAGGAAGATGGAGGGGAGAGGGAGGGAGGGAGGAAGATGGAAGGAAGAGGGAGGGAGGGAGGGAGGGAGGAAAGGAGAGAGACTATCTATACCTCAAATCTGATGTGGTTGCAGAAGAAGGCATACTTTTGGTGTTAAACAAACAGCAAACAGACCCTGAGCAGTTAAGAGAGTGTCCTATGTCACAGTCACACAGGTGGATAGCAGAAACACCACGAATGAGCATCCATCAGTCTTCCTTTTCTGGAGCAAATACAAACCAAGCAATCCAAGATAAATGATTTGGAAAGCTAGAAAGAAAAAAATGCACATTAATTCATTAGCTCAATAATTAGCTAATACTTAATAGCTTAAAAGCAACATTAGCTGTTCACTTGAGAGCTGGCATCGTGCAACCACATGTTGATGAGTCAACTGGTGTGAAGTTGCTGCAATATAGACAATACACTGGGAAGTGAGGTGATTTCCTGGAGGATGCTGGGGGTGGGTACAAACTGGTGTTGCACTGCATGGCTTCACCTGGACTCTGCAGCTCTGGCACTTTCCTGCCTCCCTGGAGAGACAGCCAATTTACTGGGCATAATGCTCCAAGATTCAGATGCCCAGAGAGCCCTGGAGCCTGGCCACATTTGATCAAAGTGCCTTAGTCCTCAGGTGTGTCTGTTCTGTGTGAATGTCCCTCAGGATGATGCCAAGGAGCTCCTTTTTACAAGCAGCATGGTGGACACACAGAAAGAAGGTCTACCAAGCTCAACTGTGAGTTCCTTCACCCAACATCACCAGCGGTGTAATCGCACCACAGCGTAGACAGAATTTCATCATCCAATATGGTGCTCTTAGCTTAAAGAACCCAGCTGTGGCTGCGCACAGTGGCTCATCCCTAAAATCACAACACTTTGGGAGGCCAAAATAGGAGGATCACTTGAGGCCAGGAGTTTAAGACCAGCCTAGGCAACACAGTGAGACTCCATCTCTACAAATTTTTTTTTTTGAGTTGGAGTCTCACTCTGTCGCCCAGACTGGAGTGCAGTGGCCGCTCCCGGCCACTGCAGCCTCGACCTGCTGGGCTCCGGCGGTCCTTCCGCCTCAGCCTTCTGAGTAACCTGAATTACAGGCATGTGCTACCATGCCCGGCTGATTTTTTGATTTATTGTAGAGATGAGGTCTCACTGCCCAGGCGGGTCTCGAACCCGCAGGTTCAGGCAATTCACTCACCTCAGCCTCCCAAAGGTGCGGTTTTACAGGCTGAGCCACCAAGCCCGGCTACAAATATTTTTAAAAAAGAAATGAGTGTTGTATACCTGCAATCCCAGCTACATGGGACACTGAGGCAAGGGAGTCCTTGGCCCCAGAAGTTAGAGGCTACAGTAGGCTACAATTGCACCACTGCACTTCAGCCTGGGTGACAGAGTGGGGTCCTGCATTTAAAAATAAAAATAAATTTACAAAAAAGAACCCAGTTGTGTCAACCACATTTAGAGAGTGCACACGCCATATTGCTCTTTTAATGATTGTCCCTTTTTTTGTGAGGACATTGTTGGGCCATGGGACTACAGGAAAGATAAAGCACAGCATTACCAGTCAAGGAGCTTGTGGCCTGGCCAGGAAGGCATGTGCAGTGGAAATAGTTCCACAGGGCACACACCTCCCAGAGATGAGAACTCCACGCATGACACACTACTGTTAAAGTGGAGTCTGCACATTAGTTCTGGGACATTCCCGGCAGGGAACCAAGGTTGAAGAGATGGATGGCCCAGCCCTGTGGGACCATAACCAGGTCCGTGGGGCCTGAGAAACCAGAGTGCCCTGGTCAGGGCTGTTCCAAGGGAAGGGTGGCTCCCAGGTCCAGCACCAAGGCCGGGCCTCATGTCATTGCCACACTCTTTCTGTGGGTCCAGAGAATGTAGCTGTAGTCAAACACCCATGCCACCCTCACCCCAAACCTAAGTAAGTTCCAAAATAGAAATCACACATACAACATCCTCAGCCACAGAACAACACAGATTAAATAGCTGCCTAACCAAAGTAAAAACCAAATAACCAAATAAATCTTAGTGAAAAGGGATTTAATTGACTGCTCTAAGTGACTATTGGCTCAAAGAGGAAAAGACAATTTTCAGTGAAAGAAATTTTTAAGATAAAAATTAGAGCACAACATATTAAATTTGAAATGGTCTTGCACAATATTGTACTCAGAAATTAATGTATATTCTTAAAATTAACCATCATCATGAAATTACATGTATGAGCTATGAAAATTAAACTCAAGAACCAAGAACTCAACTCCCAAGAAGGAGCTGTAACAAGAACATAGCAGTAACCATGGAGGCAAAACCAGGGTCTGGACCAGTGGCAGACAAATTCCCCCTGCAGCCAGGCCTGAGGGAGGCTGGAGGCAGGTTGAAGGACACTGGCTGACCATGCCATCGCAGCTGGCGTGAGAGGACAAGATCATGAGTGCTCTGGCCATGACCCATGCAGGACTTTGTGCACCCACTCTGTCTAATTTCAATATTTTCTTTTAGAATTAGGAGAAAAAAATTAATGTGATATGAATACAAAATAATACAGCTTGGATTATATTTGTTTTTATACCACAATATTCATAAAATAATTTTTAAATTGTTTTAAGAAAAGGGACCCCCAAAACAAAAGCACCCAGGTCCCTTTACTAGTGCAGTCCCTTGGAGGGGCTGATGGGAAGCAGGAACGAGATGAACCATGCCTTCAAAGAGGTGGGGCAGGGCATGGTGGCTTGGCAGGGGCTGGAGCCCCATTTCCCCTGTGTCAGGAGAACAGACACTGGGGAGCTGGAGGAGGGCAACTGTGCCCACCTCTTCTGGGGCCACTTCTTTTCCAAGAAAGAACTAGAAGCAGATGGTGTCCACCCCATGATGTACATACCTCTGCCCTAGTGCAGGTTGGCATCTGCATCCTGGGTGCAGAACCCAGAGGTGTCCTGGCTCCCAGATCTGCTCTTTCAGAAGCCTCAGCATTCACCTCCAGAAGGGAAGCTGCAGAGCAGACCGCAAACTTGGGGCTGGCTTGGAAGCCACATGCACATGCACGTGCACATGCACACAAAGACTCATACTCATGCTCATGTGCACACACACGCATGGACTCACACACCTGATGCCCCTCAGCTCCTGCTGGCCATGAGACCTACATTTGAAACTCTGGGAATATGCATGTGTCAGATCCCAGTGGTGACAATCCCACTGGACCCCCTGGCCATCACTCACAGCTCCCAGGACAGAGGCACCCCCAGGCCTGTTCTCCTCTGCTGGGACTCTTCTTCTACAACTTGATCAAGTCATTCTGGGAATATAAACAGTGTTCCTTTCTCCTTCTGTCCTCACCGGCTTCCCAGGATGAAGACAAAGCACCCTGCTCAGCAGCCCCCACCCCTGTACCTGGCTGCTTTGGCAAGCCAGCAAGATGTTTCTGCCTCTGGAGCTGAAAAAGTAAACTCACCCTGCCCCCTCGTGAAGAATTGTTTTATTTCTCTGCCATGGGCCCTGAGCATTGCTCTGATTGTCTTTCTCAGGATTGATAACGTTCTGGAGTCTCTGAAAACACAATTTCTTGCCATAAAGCAAGTTGTTTCTTTGCCCAAGCCTAGGAAGTAGTCCTCCCCAGCAAATTTGACAGAAATAAGAGCCCATCTTAGCACATTAGCACCCCTCTCTTGTCCTGGTAGAGAAAGGAAGAAAATGCCAGAAAGCTGCTCTTCCCTGGAGAGCCCATTGAAGTCTCCTCGGTGGTTGACGGAGTCCTCCTGGGTAGCTGGTTTGTGCAGTTCCCACGGCCACTCTGAGTAACATGGGGGAAGGAATGTGAACCTTCACCCAGGGCTGGGCCTCTGCAACTTCTTTCCCATTTCCCTTTCTTCTTTTCTACATTGACCTTAGTGATAGAGACTCCAAGATGTTGGACATTGAAGAACACTGACAATAATGCTGACTGAGTATCAGATATTTAGCCAATGTGGAGCCGGCAGCAGCTAGGATGGGCAGGTGGTTTCTAGATGCTGCAGTGGGGAGAGCCACCTTGCTTCTTCTTGATGTCCTCTGGTTTCCCACATCTGGCCGAGTCTGCATCCTGGCCATGACTGAACGGGGAGAATGGGGGTACAGGGGTCCCTGTGTGAATCAATGAGGGAATGGGAGAGGGCCTGTTTCTCATGCCCCAACCCATCCCCAGCCTCCACCAGAAAGTTGTGCAGGAAATGAGAGGATAGGGAGCATTCTTGAAGCAAACACAGGTCTGCCCCACTCTGGTTGGGCCTGGCCTATGAGAACTCATCCCAGCCCCCAGAGCAGCTCCAATGCTCATGGCCATACCATATGATCCACATCGGTGTTTGCAGGGGCACAAGGCATTTTATACACAGAGAATGCTCATGACAGGACCTGCCAAGGGTACAACAGACAACCTATTCCCCCAGTTCAAACGCTGCACCCAAAGGCTCTGATGGGCACAGCGGGGTCAGCTTCAGTCATCCATGGGCCCCACGGAGTGCACGCTAGGCAGTCCCTGTCCACCATGCCAGAATTTGCCAGCCACCAACTCTTGCCCTCGCAGGGTACCTTTGAGAGTGGAGGTCTGATCAGACATGGAAGTCATGGCTTGAGTAGAAGTTAGAGGGGATCTGGAGGCCATGGAGGGATGTTGCAAGGTGAGGGCCATCCAGACCATGACCCAGAGAGGCTATTCTGTGTGTCTTCTCCAATCTTCCACCTGTCTTCTCCTTGACCCTCATCCCCCCTGAGCCTCCGAGAGTTTGCAAAGTGTCCATTAGAGTCTCACCCAAGGTGAAGAGTAAGTCATATTGTCACTGTATACCTGGGAGCTTTGGCCTCCTGAGGGGCTCCTCACCATTGGACCAGAGATGGCTTCCAGCAGGAGCTTCCTACTGCTCACAAGGTCAGCTTGGCCTCTGCCTTAGCCAGGGCACCTGCTGTCCCAGACTTATCCTGGCTGCTCACCTCCAAGCACCTAGCATCTCTCTGTTTCAAGAGTGAATGCCCCTCTATGTCACATAAAAGATAAATTTGTCTCTGCTGACCTCCAGGAATAGCGGTGTCATCAAGGACAGGGCCCACAGCTTCTCCAAGGCCGACTGCAGGGGTGCCTGGCCCTACAGATTCAAACACGGCATGCTGTGCTTACCTAGCACAAGGCAAGTTAGCCCAGTAACTCTATTCACCACTGCATAATTAGGACAAGTCAGTACTCTGACCTCTCACCCAAAGCCCCCGTGGAACTGTGTTGTCACAGCTAGGGAATGTGTGTTCCTTGAGGGCCTGATAAGAGCACCATCTACTCGTCTGCTCATTTCAGGAGTGTCTACTGAAGCCCTGAAGTGGGCTCTGGGACCCAGAGAAGAGACAGGGCCCCTACCTTCAGGGGACATGCAGTCAGGTCAGAAGGAGGCACATACACTTACAATAGGACCTCAGAAGATCCCTGAGGAGGGGCCCTGGGCTTCCGCAAAGACAGTGGAATCCTATCCCACTCATGCATCCCCAGGTCATTCCTCCAAGGTTGTCTGTCGGGAGGCAGACCTGGGGAGCTGGAAAGGGTCTTCACCCCTTTCCTCAGAGAAGCAGGAACTGAGAAAGGAAGGGGAGAGGGTGGGACCACTTGTCAGACACCAGGCCCCAGGATGGCTGTCTCAGGGCAAGGCCCCTCCTGTCACTCAGGAAAGAGTGTGCTTTGGGGTTCCTGGACTGCAGCAAGGGTTGGGCCTCCTGAGGGTGACAGAAGAACTGGCAATTGGTCTAGAGAGGAGGAGGGTAGGGGACTGTACCTGGCCCTCTTAAAGGGCCCCGGGAAGAATTTTAGCCCTGCCTAGGGAGTTCCCCAGAAGACCTTCAAGAGGCTTCAGTGTTGGCCAAAGCATTCTCTTGGGCCCATTCTCACTCACAGAGATCAAACGTATCCAAGGACTGCCTGTCTCTGCATGAGGCCACACAAGGCTAACCAGATCTCAGGCCCTGTGGAATTAGCTGGGCCTCACCTTGCACAAAGGGGCCTTGTTTATCCATTAAGACACAGGCATTTACAAGATCAGTGCCCAGGACTCAGGGCCTTCTCCCTTAAGTGAGAAACACCTTTAATTTCAAGGTTGTCCTCAGAGTAGACTATTCTGAAAATTACAACCCAGAGCCAAGTACTTTCCATTTTGAAAGCCCCATTCCATAACTAAAGCTTGAAAAGGTGGCATTGAAGTATACAGAAGCTTGCCTACCAAGAGCAGGAACAGCAATCTTGGGAGAAAGATCAGAAATGGCAGCAAGGCACACCCACCACACCCAAGGCTAGCACCTGGGAGGGTTGGCAGTGGTACTGGGTGCTGCTGGGCATGTGGGGAAGGGTGTTCTCCATGGAGGTCTGTCAGAGTCAGCCGAGAAAATGTCTCTACCTTCCCCGCCCTGGGCCAAAGGTCTGGGATGTGAGGAGAGGGCCAGAAAGCAGATTCATGCTTCCACAGTGGGGAGCCTCCCCCACCCAAGGGAGCAGAAAAGCCATCTGTGATCCTCCTGAGCCCACAAGGTCACAGACACTTACTCGATGCGAGATAGTCAATGTGGTGATGGCAGGAGGTGACTACAGAGTTTGAAAGTTCAGGTCCTGGATAGAGTGGCCATCTGGAGGCCATGGAGGGATGTTGCAAGGTGAGGGCCATCCAGACCATGACCCAGAGAGGCTATTCTGTGTGTCTTCTCCAATCTTCCACCTGTCTTCTCCTTGACCCTCATCCCCCCTGCACGACCAGGGCCCTGTGGACCATGCCTTGAGATGTGGCCTCTGTGTGCCCCTCCTAGAGACAGAGCCTCTGCCCATGGAGCTGGGACTCCACCTAGGCAAGACTGAGCAGGAACAATAGCTCCTGGCACAGGGTGACAGAGCAAGCTGTAAAGACCCTGTCAGGCATGGAGGGGTGAAGGGTTTTGCCCCAATGACAGTGTGAACCCAGGGGCTGGGCTTATGGAAGAGTGTCTTGAAAAGTAATTCACAGGAAAATAAGACCGACAATTTATTTTAAAAGTGTCTTCACTTGGGATGCTGCCACACCTGTGGGTGGTGGAGATAAATGGGCACCCAATGTGCTGGGTCAACCTGTGGCCCCTAAGTCTGTAGCTCTGCCCCTAGGGTGGCCAGTCAGACACTCACACTGGGCAAATAAATCTGCACAGATGAGAGGCTTGCCTTCCCGAACTCGACCCCATGTATGCTGCACTCTCAACATGAAGCTCTTTGCAGCAGAGATGCTCAGATTCTGTTTCTCGCTCCCTGCTTCCATGAGGTCAGCCTGTCCTAGATGAGGTAACGAGACCGTAATTTCCACCCTTGGAACTGCTCTTGACATCCTCCCTGCTAGAGTCTCCTCCTCAGGTGTTTCCCTCCTTCGAGATCCCATGCACCCATCAGGACCCAGCTCAGCCATCCTCCCTCCCCACCCCAGGCTCATCCAGATGGGCCAATTTCTGACCTGTGGAGCACAGGTCCCAGTTCTACTAGTGTGGAATGGAGAGAGCATCTGGGGAATACGTCCTCCTCGGCAGCCTTAGCAAAGAAGCCTGGGTCTCCATCAGGCCAGAGGGAGCTTGGAGCCACCAAAGGATTCTGCAGTGAAAATCTTGAGGTTGCTCTATTCTTTGTCTGGGATTCCAAAAACAATTTGCACTGCCAGAAAACAGGAATCTTGATAGGGTCTGACCTCCCTAAATGAGCTACACCCGTGTGGGTAAGAAGAGATATGATTATTTCATTGCATTTGCAAATACTCTCATCTAAATAACGAGGAGGGGAGAGGTGTAGCAAGGGAGGATGGAAAGGGTGTGGCTTCTGAGTCTGCGGGCTCCCAGCAGGAGCCAGGAACAGAGCAGCCCCACCAGCAACGCAGAGGTCACACAGCAAGGGTGTTTTCCAGGGACAAAAGAAGCATCCCCTGTGAGGAGGTCTCTGGTACCTACTGCCACCTGGTGGGGATATGGGGAATTCCTGGGCCAAGGCCAAGGCACCACCTGAGGCAGGAAGTTGGGGCTAGCACTAGGGCAGGACGGCGTCCCGAGAAGCCTACAGGCTTCCTCCAAGCTATCTTAGTCATGCTTTTAACATTTTTTATGTGATGCTTTCACACCTTGGGGACTCACATATCAGGGAGAGACCACCCTCACCAGGCTGGCTAACACCTGGGACCAGCAGGAACCTCCCCTGTGGGCGTGCCTTTCACGAACAAACCCACCGATCCAAGCACACATCTCAACCACCTCCTTCAAGGGGTCTCATGCTCCAGGACCAGTGCTCCCTGCCCCAAATCACCCAGGCAAGGAGCCAGACAGTCAGAGACCACCCCTGGGCTCCCCAGAATCATGCACTTTCAGCCTGAGGCCTGCTGGGCTGTTCACGCCACTTCTCAAATGGTAAAGGCTCTGGACTGTGCTGTCCCCTTGCTCCCGCTTTCCCCGACCAAGCTCGTTCTTCCCAAGTGGCTCTGCATGGTATATCCTCTTAGGAACTGTAAATAATATACTCTTATTTCACTATCTCTGTGCTTGTCATCTTATACTCTATTAAAATAAATCCCGGGGACAGCTTAAAACAAGCTCCTATTTTCCATAGCCTGGAATGGACAGGGGATGCCTTATCAATGTCCAAGCGCTGGGCACATAAAGCAATGCATGGGTCAAGAAGAGCTCCGAGGGACAGGCAGACGAACTGCAGAGCCCAAAGAGGAGATACATGTGCAATCTGGCCAGGGATTGAAATCACTACCATTGGCATCAGCTCCCAAAACAACTCCTTGTATCTAGGTTGTGGCCCATGTGGTGACAGCTGCTCTTGTTGCAGAAAGACTGTTCCACAGGCATATAAGCTGTGCTCTTTGTAGATAGACTAACCTGTTTGCATGTAGGCTGAGCCCTCTGCAGGAAGGCTGGCCTATGTGCAGATCAGCTGGCCTGTGTGCAGATCAGCTCATCTGTGGCTCATCTGTGGTTCCCCCAAATGCAAAGATGTTCTGTAAACATGTTGCTCAGAGTTGACCTGGCAGAGGAATTCACGGTGCTGACATCCTAGTAAGTGCCTTGGACCTGAGCTCAGTGTCCATCTCCAGGACAACTGCTGGCCCACAAGATATACCAGTGCTCTGGTCCCGGGCTCCGCTGACTAAGACAGACTAAGACACAGGAGTGCAACTCATTTTAGTGCACACAGCTGCTATTCTCTGCCCATCCTTGCAGCAGGTGGGCAAGAGGGAACACATGCCTGAGCTTTCCTAGCTGTCTGCAGAGCCTCCAGGCCTGGGCCTGCACTCCCCATCCCTGCTCTCCTTCAGTGGGGCTGCACAACATCTAGATAGTACCTCCACCTCTTGCCAACTTCCTGTGGGACAGTGTTGGGAAGACTGTCCTCTTGTTTCTGAAATAATTCTGCCGAACCCCTCTGCCCATCCAGTAGACAGACAGGTACCTGTAACATGCTTTCAGCTGTTGAGTGGAAATGGGGTTGTTTGTAACATAGTTAACACTAGTAAGAAGCTAACCTGGAGACTCATTGTGTGAAATGAGCATTTTGATTCTCATCTTGGCTAAGGAATTACTGGGAAATTGCTGGAGGTGTATGCCTCCCTAGCGGCATCTCTCTAATCCAGAGCCACTAGGTGGTCTTGCAGATCCTGAGTGGTGTTGGCAAAGGGGTCTCCACTGCAGCAATACACACTCCTTTCTCACACCAAGCAGAGAATCCTGAAGCACAGGGCAACCCTAGGCAAATCCAGCAAGGGCTAGAAGACCTCTGTGTGCCCAGCGAGAAGCATGGATGTGTGGAGAGGGACACAGCCCTACGGTTGGTGGGGTGGAGGCCTCCAAGGCCGCTCCTACCTTAGGTGCTGTATGGAGGTACAGGAGGTTTCCTCAGCCCCCTATCCCGGGCCCCCAGTTTGCCATGGTTAGTCCCAGCCTCCCGTGGCCTTGCCTGTCAGGACTGGGAAGACCAGAAAGCACAGGATGAAGTCTATTGCTGGCCTTCCTTGGAGATGCCACTGCTCCTTGCTGTACTCTGGGCTTCTCCATGTGGTCTGTGTTCCAGGCATGGCTTCCTAATCCCTACACTGCGAATGAGAGTCCCTCACTTCCTCCTTGTTGAACCGGGTATGTGGGGCTATGGCAAAAGGTCCAGATCTGAAATCAGACTGTCAACACAAGCATGCTGCCCCTGCCAGTGCTCACTGTGTGTTCCTGGGCAGGTAACTATAACTGCCTGTGCTTGTTTTCTTCTGTTAATGTGAGAATCATCACATATACATGAAGGGGTTGTGCATATTTTGACTTACACCAAAACCAAAGCTGGAGTCAAGGATTTGGGGCATGAATCATTTGAGAGGTGGTCCCAGAAAGAGCTGGGAAATGAGTTGGAATGTGGTGGTCAAGATGCTGTGAGCCTGGGAGGTCAGTTGAGGAGTCACGGTGTTCAACCCAGCCCTCAGGTGGCAGCATCACAACACTGGGGATTCAGAGATTGGAGGCCCACCCCAAGACTGAACTGTGCAGTCAGCTCATTGTTCACTCAGTCATTCAGCAGGTACACAGGTGGCTGGGCCCTTCTCTTGTGGACAGATACTCAACCTTCCATGTGCTCTTCTTCCAAGGAGAGGAGGCAGCCAAGGAATGACCCTGTTGAGCACCTGCCAGGGCCCGATTTGAACTGGAGAATGTTCCTCTCTGAACACATGGTTTTCAGAGAGGTCTTGGATTCTTCAGGGTACACCCTGGCTGCAGAACAGGGTGATACCAATACAGGGGAAAGGAAATGTTGGCCACAGAACTGGGTGGCATCAATACAGGGAGGTGTCACTTTGGTCACAGAGCTTGGTGACACTAATACTGAGGAGGGGATGCCTTGGCAACAAAACAAAGGAAGGGAAGACTTGGCCACAGAAGTGGGTGATACCCATATGGGGGAGGGGACCCCAGTCACAAAGCTAGGTGACACCTATACAGGGGAGGGGAATGCCTTGACAACTAAGCCTGTGTACTCCCAATGGAGTCACACAGAAAGTTGTCGACGAGGTGCTGCCACTGCTCCCTGGCTCCCTTGTTCACTCATTTATTGGATATTTGCTGAACAGCTGCTTTTTGCCAGACACTCTTCTGGGCACTTATGACAGAGTGTCCCAAGGTCAAATCAACCATTGCCCTCATGAGTTCACACTCAGACAGGAGAAACAGACAATACGCCAAAACAAAAGTGAGCACTGTAAGAGAGAACTAGGGCAGCAAGGAGAGAGAAAGTGGGGTGGGGGGAGAGGGGTAAGTCAGGCACTTCAGGTGGAGTGGGTGGGGGCAGGCCTTTCCAAGGAAGCAATGGAGGCCTCATTTCCCTGTGACTTGTGCTCAAGCTGACCTGAGAGCAAGATAGGGCTTTTCATGGCACCACCGCTGCCCAGGCTCCACCCTCAGGGGAGCAGGCTTTAGCCACCGGGAAACCAGCCACCAAATCAGCCCTGAGGTTGGGGCCAGCATTCAGTTCCTCAGGCTCTACACAGCACTGACTCCAGAAACATCCACTGATCCTGCCATCAGGAAGCTAATGATGGGCAGGACCAAGAAGACACACAGGCGGGAACCACAGCCGAGGGGAAGCTCTGATGCCAGGGAAGGCTGAGAGGGGAGGCCTCAGGTGGTCTGGGCTGGGATGGGTGCCAGGTCATGAGAAGCCACCGAGACTGAAGGAAGAAGGTAGCAGACTGACAGGGCATGGGGCGGGGGGCATGGTGTGAGTCTTGGATGGAGAAACAGCGAACCTGACACATAAATCCTAGAGAAGCAGCCACATACAGAGGTGCCAAAGTCTGAACTGCCCAGCAGTCAGGAGTGGGTGCTATGTGTCAACCTGGAGCCCCCCACCCTGAGGACAGCACCGGCCTGGACCCATGGCACTTCCTCCCTTTGCACTTGCTGCATGAGACCTCTGGAGTCAGGGATGAGGACATCTTCAGCTTGCCAGCTCATAAAATTGGCCACTCTGCCCTGAGGTTACCCTGGACTCCTGTTACCTCCCTGGACCAAGCACATCTCTGAAGGGGACCATGCAGCCTGCTGCAAGAAGGGGCGTAGCTTCAAATTCAAATTCTTATTTTATCCCAAAAACCTGAGTCTGTCAAACATAGAGAGGGCTTTTTTACAGTTGAAAAAGAGGGATATATCAAAGAAAATGAAAGGATAGGGATAAAACAGACCTTGAAGTCCAACGGAAGCAAACCAAATTTGGCTTCTGCTAATATACTTGCATACAACCTGTTATTGAAGTGTCATGTTTTACAGAAACCTACTCAGTGGATTTTCACAAGTCAAGCTCACACTGTGGCCAGTCCCAGGCCCTGGAGCAGGATGCAATCTGCCCCAGTTCCTCCAGGGTCCCTCCAGTCGAGTCTCCTCCAGGGAAGCCACTGTCCCCACCCTAGCAGCACAGAGTAGTGTCCCTGTAAAATTTCTGTCTGGTAAGGACAACAAAGGAGGCAGGGGTTGGGGCAGCCTTCCTTAAAGGGACTTGATTGGAGGGCAGTTGGCCACTTGTGTGGCTACCTCAGAGGGCTCCAAGGAGACCCTCACCGAACACCGGTTAGGGAGAAGCCACAGCTGCAGTGGGGTCAAAGGTGCATCCCACATGAATAGTAATTCACAGGTTTACACTGAATCTGTATATTCTTTTGAAACATTGATATCTCTGCATTATTTTTCCCTAATGGATTTTGAAGCATGAGGGTGTTCACATCAATTGAATATAAATATAGCTTGGCCTTTGTTGCCTTTGACTTCATGAGCTAATGAGTGCCAAGAACTCTGCCTTCCCTCTAATGAGAGTGCAGTGCCACTGCATTCGACTTTCCTTTTGATGATAACTCTTCTCAGACTCTCCCTAAATAGCAAGACCAGAAGAGAGTCTTCCACCAAATGCCCTGAGCTAAAGTTGTCCTGTCTGACAGTCAGTCTGGACCTCTTTGTTCCTCTTCCTGAAGGGTCAGCACCAGCTACAAACAATTGTTTTTCATTTATACTTGATACTCGTTTTCTTCATTTTCTCTCTTTATTGAGGGAGTGAATGCCTCTTTCACAAAAGAAGGAAGACAGATCTGAGAAACTGCCTCCTGAGGTATTGACTAGGCCCTAGTCTCCCACCCCTCCCTGGGTCACCCGTCTGGGGGAGTTTACATTTTACAAGAAAACCAAAGAAGATGCCGTTGCCTCCCTCAAAGTCTCTCCTCTATGTATGCAGGAAAGGGATTTCTCCAGATGAGTTCAGATGCCCTGAGACTGCTGGACTGCAGGCTTCTCTGCACAGCCTGGACTCCATCCCTCAGGACCACCCATCCCTGAAAAACAGACAAGACCATGTCTGTTTTGGATGCTTTCTCCAAGAAGTACAGTATGTGGTTG
>NW_007012183.1:0-6232 GCF_000164805.1 Carlito syrichta
CCCTGCATAAAATAAAATAAAATATAAAATAGTAGCTTTTTTTAAAATTTTTTTTTAGTTGGAGTCTCACCTGGTCGCCGAGACTGGAGTGCAGTGCTGCTCCCGGCCACTGCAGCCTCGACCCGCTGGGCTCCGGCGATCTTTCCGCCTCAGCCTTCCAAGTAGCTAGAACTACAGGCTCACGCACCACGCCCAGCTAATTTTTTTATTTATTGTAGAGATGAGGTCTCGCCAAGTTGCCCAGGCGGGTCTCGAGCCCACGGGTTCAGGCAGTCCACTCACCTCAGCTTCCCAAATGTGTGGAATTACAGGCTGAGCCACTGAGCCCGGCTAAAATAGTAGCTTTGAATATCTTATCCAGCCTCTCTCACATCCATCGTTTTGCTTGATTTCATTTTATTGGTTGTCAAATAAGAGCTCCTAACTCACATGCAGTCAGGCTCATCTTTTTCTGGAGACTAGCTGATATGCTTAGAAAAGTCTTTCTGCCTTCTCCCCACCTCCACCCCGTCAAGAAATCAGGATAACTACCTGTGACTTTTCTTGAACATTTTTACTATTTTGCCTTTAATGCTTAAATCTTTTTTTTTTTTTTTTTTTGAGTTGGAGTCTCACTCTGTTGCCCAGACTGGAGTGCAGTGGCCGCTCCCGGCCACCGCAGCCTCAACCTGCTGGGCTCCGGTGATCCTTCTGCCTCAGGCTTCCAAGTAGCCGGAATTACAGGCATGCACTACCACGCCCGGCTGATTTTTTGATTTATTGTAGAGATGAGGTCTCGCTGCCCAGGCGGGTCTCGAACCTGCGGGCTCAGGCAATCCACTCACCTCAGCCTCCCAAAGGCACGGGATTACAGGCTGAGCCACCAAACCCGGCTCTAATGCTTAAATCTTTAATGCATCTAAAATTTATTTTGTTTTGAGAAGTGGGTTAGAGAATTTAACTATATATTTTTTTTAAATTGCTGGGTATCACAACACCATTTCATTATTAGTATTTCACTTTTATATTTTTATTTTTTGAGTTGGAGTCTCACTCTGTCTCCCAGATTGGAGTGCAGTTGCCGCTCGCGACCACCTCGGCCTCGACCTGCTGGGCTCCAGCGATCCCTCTGCCTCAGCCTTCTGAGTAGCCGGAATTACAGGCGTGCGCTACCACACCTGGCTGATTTTTGATTTATTGTAGAGATGAGGCCTCACCAAGTTGCCCAGGCTGGTCTTGAAACCCTGAACTCAGGCCATCCTCTTGCATTGGCCTCAGAGTGAGCCACTGTGCCTGGCAGTATTACAATGTTAAACAGTTTTCTTTTCCTTACTTAAAATGTGTCATAACATCAATAAGGGTACCCACACTTGACCACATGATGCCCACACATGTATCTAACCCTGAATTGTACTCCACATTTTAAAATTAAAATTAAAAAAAAAAATTTTTAAAGGATCTATTTTTTTTTGGCACTCTCTGAATAAATGGGGTCATACAGCACCTCCCGATAAAATACATAATGCTTCCTTCACTTACACAGTAATTGTGAGGTAAACTCATGGTTTTCCATGTCAAAGTATAGTTCATTTATCTTCATGGTTGGCCAGTATTTCATTCATGTATTCATTCATCTCATTCACTAGGGGTGTGTTGTAGCCTATTCAGACTGCTGTCACAGCATGCCATAGACTAGGGATTTAAACAACAAACTCTGATTTTCTACAGTTCTGGGGGCTGGGAAGTCCAAGCCCAGTGTGCTGATAGATTCAGTGTTCTGGTTGATAGACAGCACTTTATTTTTTTGAGTCAGAGTCTCACTCTGTTGGCCAGGCTGGATGGCAGTGGCATGCTCACAGCCACTCCAGTGATCCTTCCACCTCTGCCTTCCAAGGAACTGAAACTATAGGTGTGCACTATCACACCTGGTTAATTTTTTGATATATTGTAGAGACGAGGTCTCACCAAGTTTCCCAGGCTGGTCTCGACCCTGTGGACGCAGGTCATCCTCTTGCATCGGCTTCCCAAAGTGCTGGGATGACAGGTTTTAGCCACCATGCCCAGCCAAAAACAATTTTTATTGTATTATATTGAAAACATAAAGAATGTCAGTCTTGATGGCTCAGCCTGTCATCCCAGAACTTTGAGAGACTTAGGTGAGATGATTGCCTGAATCCATGGGTTTGAGACCAGCCCGGCCAACTTGGCATGACCTCATCCCTACAATAAAGATTTGTTTTCAGCCAGCTTCAGTGGCTCAGCCTGTAATCCCAGCACTTTGGGAGGCTGAGGTGAGTGGATTGCCTGAACCTGCGGGTTTAAGACCCACCAGGGCAACTTGATGAGACCTCATCTCTACAATAAATCAAAAATTAGCTGGGCGTGGTAGCACGTGCCTGTAATTACAGCTACCTGGAAGGCTGAGGCAGAAGGATTGCTGGAGCCCAGCAGGTTGAGGCTGCGGTGGCTGGGAGTGTGCCACTGCACTCCAGTCTGATGGAGTAAGACTTCAACTCAAAAAAGAAGAATAAAAAGACCCAGGAGGCCCTTCTGAACAAATCCATGGAAATAAACCCATGGAAAATGAACAGAGAATAGAAGTGCACATTCAAATCCAGAGGTGAGACAAAGAGGGCACCTCTGCATGGCAGTTGGGGGATCTGTGAAATCTGGGGATACTTACAGCACCAGACTTATGACACTGAACCAGAAGTCATGAAATTATGTAGAAATGAGTGAATTGTCCAATGTCTGATGTGTGAGAGAATCTCCTGCTGCTGTGAAAAAGAAGCAGAAAAAAATGGAGAAGGCATGGAAGACTCTGGCAAGGCCCAGGGAGTGGGGCAGACTTGCTGGTCAGAGCCCTCACTTCTACCAAGACACATCTGCCTTCTCCTATGCACACCTGCTTTCACCTGTGCATACTTGCCTTCCCCTGTGCACATCTGTGCACACTTGATATTACCTGGGCACACTTGCCTTTATCTGTCTTCACCTGTGCACACTTGGCATCACCTGTCTTTGCTTGTGCACACCTGGAATCATCTGTGCTCACCTGCCTTTACCTGGCTTCACCTGTGTGTGCCTGTCTTCACCTGGCTTCATCTGAGCAAGCCTATCTTTACGTTGCTCTGTCCTTGAGCAAGACCCCCACACACCTCCTGGGACTGCAGCTTCCCACTTGTGAGAAAAGGGAGTGGGTGAGGTCACTCTGTCTAAGACTCTTGCTCTGGAGAAGTGCCATCCTCCAGCAACACAACTTCCCTGCAGGAGACAGGCCTAGACAGCTGCCAGAGTCCATGAGCCTCTGAGTGAATCTAACCTACAAAATATTTATAATGTTGTTCCCAGGACACAAATAGCGGTTCTGTCTCACATCCCTGATGGTATGGTGTCCCAGTTTCCAGTTTACTATAAAATAGCTACTCTTTCCAGAAAGTCCTGGAGAGATCACTGTGCAGTGTGCTGTCCATAAGGTTACTGATGGCTTCATGTTACAGGTTTGACAAGAAGAAAGACAAGAGGATCAGATGGAAAAGTCTCTCTCTCTCTCTCTCTCTCTCTCTCTGCAAGCCTATTCAGCCTCACCTCACATTGTGAGGCATGCCAGGGGCAGGAAGGGAGGCAGCTCACAGAAACAAAGCCTGGTGAGTCCTGTCGCCAAGAAGCAGGATGGGTGATGTCTTGTTGGGAGCCAGCCATGGAGTCTCACTGAGCATTAGGGATCAGGGAGGGCCATGGACTCCGTGACCACTAGGAAGGCTCCTGCTGGCTCTAACAGAGGACTCTGAATCCGGAACGAACACAGCTAACTTGGGAGTCTATTTTTCCCATTTTCCACAGTTTATGGTTTTTGCTTTTAAACAATTTAACTTTAACTTTGAGTCACATTGAGGAGCCTTCGTGCAAGTCACAGGTTCTCTTGATGTGATTTTAGAAATTTATAGAATAGTTTCTATAGATTAAAGAAAATTTAAGTAACCTTTTTTTATAGAAGTATGGTTAGTTCAGTTTGATTTAGGGTGACAAGTGAAGTTTGAATTAGGTCAGCTGGTGCTAGAAGAGTGTAACCATAGAAGCAATTGTTTTAATAAAAACTAGTTTGAATCAGTACAGAATAGTAGAAGTTAATAATTCACTATGGTGGTTTCGGGTTTAGACATTGAGTGATGTTAATTCAAGATGATGTAGTTGTAATACAATTAAGGGCACATAAGAAATTGGTTTGGGGAACATTAAGCTAACATAAGATACAAAAAGACAATTTGTGGTTGTTCTTTCTCATGTTCTTCCTTATGTATGGAAAAACATTTGCTTGAGAGTGAGGGGTATCCTTTGTGCACCTGGACCTGTTCATGTGAAAGGCACATGCTACCTTTTGTTTCCTGTGATGATGACTTTGCAGAGTTTGGGGATAAAAGCCCTGGGATTACACCCATTAAATGGCTTCTGCTTACTAAGCAGGAGTCCAGTCCCTTTCTCTCTCTCCATTGTCTTCTCTCTTTTGTAAATTGCCAACACTGCCACACCTCAAAGGGACCTCCAACCCTTGCAGGCCAGGTCCCCCCGCAATGTCTCCCTTCCCTAAACTGAAACTAAAACACGGTGCTTTGTCATGTGTACAGCCATGAAATAATTGGAAATAATCTTGCAAGATGGCTGGGTGCAGTGGATCACACTTGTCATCCCAGCACTTTGGGAGGCCAAGACAGGAGGATGACTTGAGTCTGGCAGTTCAAGACCAGCCTGGACCATGTAGTGACACCCCGGTCTCTTTAAAGTCACTGCTGTAATATTTTCTGATCCTGAATCTTTTCATAAGCGGTTTTATTTTATTTGCTTTTATTATTCTTTTTTAATAATAGTGTGAAACAATGATACCATGTACAATGAATCACGATTCAGTTGGAGTCACAGCCATATCCATCACCCTGATCATTACCTTGTGTTGGAGCTATGGGTTTTTTTTCCAAGACCTGAAGAATATTGCTGAATCTGAAAACAAGGTTGAACTGGTTATCTCTAAAAGACACAGAGAAACTAGAACGGAGCAGGACACTATCCTTAAAATGCCAAATGAAGGGGCTCTCACAGAGAGCACCCTTGTTGGGCCACAAACAGATCAGGGGAACTAGAACAGGTGGCCCGAGGGGTTCCCCCTAGAGTGAACAGGTTGGTGAGGGGCCTGGGTCCCTATGGAAGAATTTCTTGGAGGTACCAGAATGGCCTTGAAACTTAAGCCTTCCGTGGGGACTGCAGAAATGTGTTCACCACTGTATTCTAACCGACTGCCTCTCCTGCTGTGGGCAATGATCATTCTAGAAATCTGGAAAGGGGTGTTTGTGGGGGGAAGGGGGACTGGGAATCTGGTCAGGAGAGGGCTGTATCTTGAAAATGGATCTTTCAGTCAGGTTTGCTGGGCAGACACATTGCTTTAAATTAGATGATGTGCTTTTTTGTGGTGGGGGGTTTGGTAGGAAGTTATGGGAGGGTAGAGACCCCACCCCCACCCTCTGCAAACCACAAGGGTCTGCCCTTGGCCAAGCACATCAGAATGTTCTGGTGATCTCCCTTCCAAGTAGCTGGAACTACAGGTACGTGCTACCACACCCGGCTAATTTTTTTATTTATTGTAGAGATGAGGTCTCGCCAAGTTACCCAGGCGGGTCTCGAACGTGGGGGCTCAGGCATTCCACTCACCTCAGCCTCCCAAAGGCTTGGGATTATAGGCTGGGCCACCGAGCTGGGATGACAATTTATTTTTTAACCTAAGTGCTTTTAAAGACTTCTTTGAAACGTGAGTCAATTATGTAAGCAGAAGGGGGAAAAAACCTAACTAGAGCAAATATTTAACTTTGCCTTTGGTATGTTGAAGCCACAAGTCCATGCAAACCTCTCAGGCATGTCCCATAATAAAAGTGACTTAAAAATATATTTTTTTCTTCACAGTGGGGGTGCAGGTTGGGGTTTGCATAACTTGAGACTCCAGGGCCCTGGAGGCAGCTCGGACTCATGTGTTTGTTCCCGGAACCGGAAATGTCTCAGCCCTTTCCCGATTTCTGCAAACTTGAGATCTTGGTCAAATCCCTTTCTGGCATGTTGGCAATCCCAGAACACAGAGATCTGCCCAGCGACTCAGAGACACACAGCGTGTATTGGGTGAGATTATGAGTGAAATATTAGGGTCTTGAGAAAAGTTAATAGCCAATGGCTCACACATATGATTGATTGATGGGGGTGGGGGGCGGGAAAG
>NW_007012184.1:0-1195 GCF_000164805.1 Carlito syrichta
ACATAAAGCCTTTCTATTTGGGAAGCTATGCTTCTATAACTATAATGATCGAAGAGCAACATTAACCAAACCTGGGGAATGTGAACACAATCTTGTATGCAGAGTCTACATAATGGCTTCGTACAAACAGTTGCAGGATGTTCATCCAGTTTTCAATAGTATTGTAAATGACTTTTTTGTAGTCTTCCCTAGACTCCAATAAAATGAAGTTTTGTGTTTTGTTTTGTTAGATTCCTACTCTGTCGCGGAGGCTGGAGTGCAGTGGCACACTCATTTCCACTGTAGCCTCAACCTGCTGGGTTCAGCAATCCATCCACCTCAACCTTCCAGGTAGCTGGAAATCCAGGCACATGCCACCATGGCTAGCTAATTTTTTTGATTTATTGTGGAGACAAGGTTTCACCAAGTTGACCAGGCTGGTCTTGAGCCTCTGGGCTAAGGCAATCCTCTTGCCTCTACCTCCCAATGTGCTGGAATACAGGCTTGAACCACCGAACCTGGCCTTAGTTTGGAACTTGTAAACAGCTGTGTTTTCTATAAACATGGTTCATGTGAACAAGGCAAGTTATCTTTATTCCTTCTTTTCTTAATCTGATTGTGAACCAGGCCAATGTGAGAATCATGGCTGATGCTCTCTAACCATCAGGTTCTTTTACATGCCTCTTTACATTCTTGCAATAAAATTGAGGAATACATGTCCGCTGTGTTTTCTATAAACATGGTTCATGTGAACAAGGCAAGTTATCTTTATTCCTTCTTTTCTTAATCTGATTGTGAACCAGGCCAATGTGAGAATCATGGCTGATGCTCTCTAACCATCAGGTTCTTTTACATGCCTCTTTACATTCTTGCAATAAAATTGAGGAATACATGTCCACTGTTTTTGATTTTAAACTTGTAAAAGCATTAACGAAAGCAAAAGACAAATTAGCTGGATTTGGTGACCCCCTCCATAATCCCAACTACCCAGGACTAAGGCAGGAAAATTGCCTGAGCCCAGAATGTCAATTTTGTGGTGAGCTGTGATTATGCCACTGCATTCCAGCCTAGGTGGTAGAGTGAGACTCAGACTCAAAAAAAGAGAATTGCAACCAGATGTGTCTTCCAAACTGAATCTGGATGAACATAAGAGTCATACTGAAAGGGATGGGGCATGGACTACAAAAATACTTTTGGATGACAGTTTGGTGTCTGC
>NW_007012186.1:0-742 GCF_000164805.1 Carlito syrichta
ACTGACTAGCTAGCCAGCTATCTAGCTGAAATAACTAGCAATATTGCTAGCTATCTAGCTGCATAGCCAGTTGCCTTAGCTAGCTAGATAACTGGCTAGTTAGCTGGCTAGCTGACTTAGTAGCAAACTGACTAGCTAACACAAGCTAGCTGACTTAACTATCTAGCTGGCTATCTACCTGACTTAACTAACTGAGGAGGTAGTTGGCTGGCTAGCTGTCTAGCCAGCTGACATAATTAGCTAGCTACCTGGTGGGCTAAATGACTAGCCAGCTGGCTTAACTAGCTAGCTACCTGGCAGGCTAGCTGGCTTGTCAACTGGTTAGCTAGCTAGCAGGCTTGCCAGCTGGCTAGCCAGGCAACTTAAATATCAAGCTGGTTGGCTGGATAGTTGGATAGCCAGCTGGCTTAACTAGTCAGCCACCCTGCTGGACAGCCGGCTAGCCAGCCAGTTTAACCAGCTAGCCACCTAACGGACCAGCCTGCTAATCAGCCAGCTTATCTTGCCAGACACCTATCTAGCCAATTGGCTAACCACCTGTCTTAACTAGCTGGGTAAACTAGATAGACATCCGGCTAGCCAGCTGGCTTTACTAGCTAGCCACCTAGCTAGAATGCCGGCTAAAAGTTCACTTAACTCGCTGACTTAACTAACTAGCCAGCCAGTAAGCCAGCTGACTTAATTAGCTAGCTACCTACCTAGCCAGCTGTCTAGCCCGTCGAATTTTCTAGCTGATTTAAAC
>NW_007012187.1:0-960 GCF_000164805.1 Carlito syrichta
GTGCCCATTGTCCTAGCCACTCCGGAGCCTGAGGTGGGAGGATCACTGGAGACCATGATTTTGAAGCTTGTGGTGAATGACGGTCATGTCCCCAGGCTCCAGCCTGGGCAAGAGAGCCAGACCCTGTCTCCAAATACATCAGTATCATACATATTCTCAATTGTGCATGGTGTGTTCACATGGCGACTGACTTTAGAGCCAGGTAAAATGGGGTTGGTGGAAAAGTTATGTCCCTGGGTGAGGGATATGTCCTTGGTCTTTCTCGGTGGAAGCTCTTCACTGCTGAGTCAGATGGTCGACCTGCCCAGGGAACATTTCTCCCCTTGGAGAGGAGTGCCTGGAGCAACCCAGCCAGGTACTCAGGAACTCACACACCAAAGCGTGGGTATCCATTGGAGGGTTGGGGCTGGAAGATGCCAAGCTGTGGGGACCTCAAAAAGAGGGGAGAGAAGGGAGGAAAGACTGAGGGCAGTAGATGTGCAGAATAATGGATTTCTTTCTCTCTCTCTCTCTCTTTCTTTCTTTCTTTCTTTTTCTTTCCTCATTAGGCTTCCCAGGCTGCTCTCAAACTGCCCAATTCCAGCTATGCTGTCAGCTTAGGCCTCCCAAACTGCTGCTATCACCAACTTTCCATTAGGTCGACATCCTGGTCTTCCTGCCTGGTCTTGAACTTTGTGCTGGAGACTATCTTCCCAACGAGGCCTGCCCTCAACCAATGTTTTCTGTGTTTTTCTTGGGGTCATAGTGGGGGCTTGCTTTGGTGACCAGCCTGGTCTTGAGATTATTGTTTCCGGCCATCATCTTATCTCGGCCTCCCCGATTGCCAAGGAGACAGGCATGAAATGCCCAACTGTTTCTGCTTTCCCTAAGGTTTCAGAGCCATACTCTCCCTTTCTCTAAGACAGTACCTGGGGCTCGCTAGCAGGTGTACCCTGGGAAATGAAGCAGGTGAAGGGGTGG
>NW_007012188.1:0-515 GCF_000164805.1 Carlito syrichta
TGGCCTTATATCCTGCTATCTTGTTAATTTTTTTGTAGATTACTTGGATTTTTAATGGAAGCAATCATGTTATTTATAAACAATGACAGTTTTACATCCTTTTTCAATTTTTATACCTTTTATTGTTGTTTTTTTTTTTGGTTTGTTGAACTGGATAGGACCTTCAGGACAATGTTGAATAGTAGTATTGAGAGTGGTCACCCTTGCCTTGTCTACATTCTTAAAAGGACAGCATTTAATGTTTCACCATTAAGAATGACTTAGCTACAGATTTTTCACAGAAACCTTTTATAAGATTCAGGAAGTTACATTCTATTCTCAGTTTCCTGAGACCTTTTTTCATGATATGTGTTGCATTTTGACACTGGTTTATTTTTATTATTATTTATTGATTGATTTTGAGTTGGAATCTCACTCTGTCGCCCAGACTGGAGTGCAGTGGCCGCTCCCGGCCACCGCAGCCTCAACCGTGCTGGGCTCCGGCGATCCTTCCGCCCTCAGCCCTTCCGAGTAGC
>NW_007012189.1:0-608 GCF_000164805.1 Carlito syrichta
TGGGTGCCCTCCAGACATTTCTTTTTTTTTTATATCGATATTTTTTATTTTGATATTGTGGGGTACAGTATAGGGTTAGGTATACAGATATACTTCGTTCAGGCACCCTTGTTGATAAGGGGTGTCTCCCCATCCCCAGACAGATATTGACTACTGTTAATCCCACCTCCCTTCCCCTCCCCGTCATAGCTTCCTACCACTGTCAGTCTTTTTTTTTTTTAGAATTTTGGTGGATGTTCAAGGTCTGCTATATGAGTGAGAACATGTGATACTCAGATCTTTGTTTCTGTGAAAAGTCACTCAGTATTATTCACTCTAGTTCCATCCAGGTTACTGCAAAGCTCATGATTTTGTTCTTTTTTATGACTGCGTAGTATTCCATTGTGTATATGTACCACCTTTTTTTTATCCAGTCCTCTTTTGACGGACAGTATGGTTGATTCCCAGGATCTTGCTATTGTGAACAATGCTGCGATAAACATACGTGTGCAGGTATCTTTTTGGTAGAGTGATTTTGAGTTCTTCAAGGTATATTTCCCAGTAAGGGGGATTGCAAGGTCATATGGGAGGTTGATATTTAGAGCTTTTAGGAATCACCACACTGTTTT
>NW_007012190.1:0-627 GCF_000164805.1 Carlito syrichta
TGAGCCACCAAGCCCGGCCTTTTATGCTTTTAATATTAAGTACACGGGCTGGGCGCAGTGGCTCACGCCTGTAATCCCAGCACTTGGAAGGCTGAGGCAAGAGGATTGCCTGAGCTTAGGTGTTCAAGACGAGCCGGAGCAACATGGTGAGACGTTGTCTCGACAGTAAATCAAAAAATTAGCCGGGTGTGGTGGTGCGTGCCTGTGGCTCCAGTTACTTGGAAAGCTAAGGTGGAAGGATCATCTGAGCCCAGTAGGTTGAGGCTGTGGTGGCCATGAGCATGCCACTGCACTCCAGCCTAAGTGACAGTGAGATATTGACTCCAAAAATAATAATAATAAGTACATGACAAGGAGGACCTATTAAATAATAGCACCCTTCTATTTATCAGTAATAGAACCAACTCTTCATTTTCATAAGAAGTGTAAGATAATATGGATGACAAAGGTTATTTTTTATTACATTTTTTAAAAATTGGTGGACTGTTTAAACTATAGTGCTGCAAATGGAACTTATTGTATACTTACAGACAGTTACTTGTCTGTCTTTTCTATACAATTTGTACTAAGTAGAACTTATATCTTCCTTGAAGGTTTAGTAGAAGTTTTATGTAGAACCATTTCAGC
>NW_007012191.1:0-676 GCF_000164805.1 Carlito syrichta
TCAAAAATTTTTAAAAATTAAAAACTAAAAAAAGAAAAAAAAAAAACAACAACCCAGGCTCGGTTTCTCAGCCTGTAATCCCAGTGATCTGGGAGGCTGAGGTGAGTGGATTGCCTGAGCCTGCAGGTTCGAGACCTACCTGGGCAACTTGGTGAGACCTCATCTCTACAATAAATCAAAATTAGCCGGGCGTGGTGGCGCACGCCTGTAGTTCCAGCTATTTGGAAGACTGAGGCGGAAGGATCTCCAGAGCCCAGCAGGTCTAGGCTGCGGTGGCTGGAGCAACCACTGCACTCCAGTCTGGGTGACAGAATGAGACTCCCACTCCAAACCACCACCAAAAACCAAAAAAAAACCCCTGGCCCTCCTTTTGGCAGGGTTTGGAATTAATTCCTGTAATCTGGGTCCTGCAAAGCCACCTCTTTCACTAGCTTTCTCAGTGTCCAAAGCGAGGAAGGAAGAGGGGCAGTGGAGGTGGGTAGGGCTGTGGTCCTCCCCCTCCCACTCTCATATGGTCAGGGAGATCTCTGGTGGGAAAGTGCTTGGTAGCCTCTTCCCCAGGTATGTGCTCGTGGTGGGTACCCCAGCAGCCAATCCTGGAATGGAGCTCTCCTATTGCAACTGACGTCCAGGCTCCATCTGGATTGTCCCTCTCGGTCGTGACCCAGCTGTGTGG
>NW_007012192.1:0-871 GCF_000164805.1 Carlito syrichta
CGAGTTAGCTAACTGTTTTAACTATTTGGTAAATGAGGTAACTAACTGTCTTAGTTAGTTGGGTATTGAGTTATCTAGGTGAATTAACTTGTTGGCAGATGATGCGGATGACTACTTATCAGGTTTAACACATTGGCTGACTACTCGGCTGAGTTGTTAGCTGGCTTGACAAGTGGGCCGTCTAGTTGGCCAACAAGTTAGCTTGGTTAACTAGTTGGCTGACTAGTTTGCTCACCTACCTAGTCGGCTAACTAGTTGGCCGACTATTTAGCTGACCTATTTGGCCCACAAGTTAGCTGATCTAACTTGTCAGCTGACCATTGGCAGACTAGTAGGCCAATTGGTTAGCTGACTTGAATAGTTGGCCAGCTACTCGGCCAACCAGTTAGCTTACTTAACTTGTCTACCGGTGAGTGAGCCCACAGTTGAGCTGACTTAACTAGTCGGCCGGCGAGTGAGCCGACTGGTCAGATGACTTAACTATTTGGTCCACGAGTGAGCTGACTGGTCAGCTGACTTATCTAGTCAGCCAGCGAGTGAGCTGACTGGTCAGCTGACATTAGTCGGCTAGCGAGTGAGCCAAATGGTCAGAAGAGTTTACTAGTCAGCCAGCGAATGAGTCAACCGCTGAGCTGAATTAACTAGACAGCCAGCAAATGACTGGAAATGTGAAATGCCTTAAATAGTCAGCCTGCGAGCGAGTTGAATGGTGAGCTGATTTAACTAGTCAGCTGGCGAGTAACACAACTAGGTAGCTCACCTGTTGGACTGCGAGCAAGCCAACAATTGAGTTGACCTGTTGAATGTGGAGTGAGCTGACTAGTTTGCTGACCAGTTTGCAGGTGAGTGAGTCAACTAATTAGCTGACCTG
>NW_007012192.1:2335-7396 GCF_000164805.1 Carlito syrichta
CTAGCTTTTTAACAAGCTAGTGAGCTGGTTAGCCAACCGATTTAACGAGGTGACTTAAATAGCTAGCCAGTTGGTTAGCCAGCTGACTTAACTAGTTGATTAAGGAGCTAGGCAGCTGGTCCGTCCGGTGACTATACTGACTGACTTAACTAGATTTCCAGGCAGCTAGCCAGCTGAATTAACTAGATCTCTAACTCTTTAGCCACATGGCTAGCCAGCTGATTTAACTTGCTGACATAACTACCTAGCCAAATGGCTAGATAACTGACTTAAGTAGGTCACTACCTAGCCAGCCAGTTTGCTAGCCAGCTGGACATAACTAGCTCTCTTAAATAGCTGGCCTGCTTTATAGCCAGTTGAATTAACTAGCTTGCTACATAGCTAACCACCTGGCTATCCAGCTGAATTAACTATGACTTATCTAGCTAACCAGCTGTCTAGCCTGTTGACTTAAATAGCAAGCTACGTAGCTAGCCAGCTGCCTTCTCAGGTGACTTAACAAGGTGACTTAACTAGCTATCCAACTGACTAGACAGCTGACATAACTACCTAGCTACCTAGATTGCAAGCTGGCTATCCAGCTGTCTTAACTAGCTGATTTAACTAGCTAGGTAGCTGGCCAGCCAGTTGACTTAATTGCCAAACTACCTAACTAGCCAGCTGAAATAACTTGCTGAAATAACTAGTGAGCCAGCTGGCTACTCATCTGATGTAACTAGCTTTTTAACTAACTAGCCAGCTGGCTAGACAACTGACTCACCAGCTGACTTAACTAGCTAGACGGCTGGTTACCCAGCTGACTAAACTTGCTGACTTTACTAGCTGGCCAGCTGGCTAGCCAACTGACTTAATTTCCTAGCTACCTAACTAGCCAGCAGACCAGCCAGTTAACTTAACTAGCTGACTTAACGAAGTAGTCAGCTGGCAAGCCAGCAGACTTGACTAACTACCTACCTAGCTAGACAGATTGATAGCCAACTGACTTAACTAGCTGGCATAACTACATAGCCTGATGGCTAGCAAGCACACTTAACTAGCATCATACCTACATAGCCCTCTGGATTGCCAACTGATTTAACTACATAACTACCTAGCTAACATGCTGTCCAGCAAGCTGGCTAAGTCAGCTGGGTGAATCAGTTAGCTAGCTAGTTAACAAACGGGTTGAGTCATCTGGTTGAGTAGGCTAGCTAGATAGATAGTTGACATAACTAGTTAGCCAGCTGGTTAGCCAGCTGACTTGACTAGCTGACACCTCTAGCTAGCAAGGTGACTACCCAAGTGACTTAACTAGATAGCTACCAATGTATCCCACTGGCTTACTAGCTGACTTAGCTACCTAGCTACCTAGCTAACAAGTTGGCTAGTGAACTGAGTTAACTAAGTGACTTAACAAGCTAACCAGCTGGCTAGCCAGCTGACTTAACTAGCTCGATACCCAACTACGCTGCTGGCTAGCCAGCTGACTTAACTCGCTGAATTAACTAGCTAGCCAGTTGAATTAACTAGCTGATTTAACAAGCTAGCTACATAGCTAGCCTGCTGAATTTGCTAGCTGAAATAACTAGCTAGCTACCTAGCTAGATATCTTGCTAGAAAGTCAACTTAATAGCTGACTTAAGCTAGCTAGCTAATATAACTAGCTGACTTAACTAGCTACATACCTAGCTAGCCAACTGACTAAACTAGCTGAAATAATTAGCTAGACTGCTGTCTAGCCATCTGAATTGACTAGCTTTTTAACTAGCTAGGGAGAAGGCTAGCAAACTGATTTAATGAGGTGACTTAACTAGCTATCCAACTGGTTAGCCACCTGACTAATTGATTAACGAGCTAGGCAGCTCACCAACCAGGTGACTAAGCTAGCTGATTTAACTAGATATCCAATTGGATAGCCAGCTGACTTAACTAGTGCTCTACCTCTCTAGCCACCTGGCTAGTCAACTGACTTAACTAGCTAGAAACCCAGCTGTCCAGCTGACTTAACTAGCTGTCTTAACTAGCTGACCTGATTTTTAGCCAGTTGAGTTAACTATCTTTCTACATAGCTAGCCAGCTGGCTATCCAGTTGAATTAACTAGGTGACTTATCTTGCGAGCCAGCTGTCTAGCCACCTGACTTAACTAACAGCCTACCTAGGAAGCCAGATGCTTAGTCAGCTGACAACTTGATGACTAAACTAGCTAGCCAGCTGGTTGGACAGCTGACATAACTAGCTAGCTACCAGCTAGCAAGCTGGCTAGCCAGTTGACTTACATAGCTCTCTACCTCTCTAGTCACCTGGATAGCAAGTGACTTAACTAGATGACTTAATTAGCTAGTCAGCTGGCTAGGAAACAGACTTAACTATGTCACTAACTAGCTAGAGAGCTGGCTAGCCAGCTGACTTAACTCACTGTCTTAACTAGCTGTCCTGCTATGTAGCCAGTTGAATTAAGTTGCTTGCTACATAGCTCGTCAACTGGCAATCTAGCTGAATTAACTAGGAGACTTTTCTAACTAGCCAGCTGTGTATCCAGCTGACTTAAGTAGCAAGCTATCCAGCTAGCCAGTTGGCTAGTCAGCTGACTTAACCAGGTAACAACTAGCTAGCAAGCTGACTAGACAGCTGACATACCTAGCTAGCTGCCTAGTTTGCCAGCTGGCTAGCCAGATGACTTAATTGCCTAGTTACGTTGCTAGCCAGCAGACTAGCCAGCTGACTTAACCAGCTGACTTCACGAATTAGACAGCCAGCTAGCCAGAAGACTTAACTAGCTAGCTACCTAGCTAGACAACTGGATAGCTAGGTGACTTAACTAGCTAACATCTCTAGACGCCTGATGGCTAGCCAGCTGACTTAACTAGCAACCTACCTACATAGATTGCTTGCTTGCAAGCAGTTTTTTTTATTTGAGTTGGAGTCTCACTCTGTCTCCCAGACTGGAGTGCAGTGGCCACTCCCAGCCACCGCAGCCTCGACCTGATGGGCTCTGGTGATCCTTCCTCCTCAGCCTTCCAAGTAGCCGGAATTACAGGCAGGGGCTACCACACCTGGCTGATTTTTTGATTAATTGTAGAGATGATGCCTCGCTGCCCAGGCGGGTCTCGAACCCACGGGCTCAGGCAATCCACTCACCTCAGCCTCCAAAAGGCGCGGGATTACAGGCTGAGCCACCCAGCCCGGTTGCAAACTGTCTTATCTACCTAACTACTAGCTATCCTGCTGGCCAGTGAGCTGTGTTAAGTAGGTGACTTAACTAGCTAGCCAGCTGGCTAGCCAGCTGACTTAAAGCTAGCTATCCTGCATGGCAGCTGGCTTTCCAACTGACTTAACTAACAGACTTAACTAGCTACACAGCTGACTTAAATACCTGACTTAACTAGAAAGCCAGCTTCCTTAACTAGCTGATTCAACTTGCTAGCTACCTAGCTAGCTATCATATAGCAAGCTGACTTATTTAGCTGTCTTAAGTAGCTAGCTAGGTGACTTATCAAGCTGACTTAACTAGCTAGCTGCCCAGCTACCCAGATGACTTAACTAGCTGAAATAACTAGTGAGTCAGATGACTACACATCCATTGTAACAAGCTTTTTTAACTAGATAGCCAGCTGACTAGACAACTGACTTAATAAGCTGACTTAACTAGCTAGCCAGCTGATTAACCAGCCGACTAACCAGCTAACTTAACTAGCCGGTCAGCTGTCTAGTCAGGTGATTTTTTTGCCTAGCTAACTTGCTTGCCAGTAGCCTAGTCAGATGACTTAACTTGCTGACTTAATGAAGTAGCTAACTGACTAACCAACAGACTTAACTAGCTAGCTACCTGGCTAGACAGGTATTATAGACAGCTGACTTAACTAGCTGACATAACTAGATTGACTGATGGCTAGCCAGCTGACTTAACTAGCTACCTAACTACATTTCCCGTTGGCTTGCCGGTTGACTTAACTACCTCACTACTGTGCTAAACTGCTGGCCAGCGAGCTGACTTAACTATGTGACTTAACTTGCTAGCCAGCTAGATAGCCAGCTGACTTAACTAGCTAGCTACCCTGCTAGGCAGCTGGTTTACCAGTTGATTTAACTAACTGACTTAACTAGCTACCCAGTTGACTTAACTAGCTAACTTAACTAGCTAGCCAGCTGGCTGGCCAGCTAAATTTACTAGCTGACTTAACCAGCTTGCCTGGTAACTAGCCAGCTGACTTAACTAGCTAGCTACCTATCTAAGTATCCAGCTAGCCAGTTTAATAAACTAACTGAATTAGCTAGATACCTATCTGCCATAACTATCTTAATAATAAAGCTAGCTTTCTAGCTGGCCAGTTGACTTAACTAGCTGAAATAACTATCTAAACATATGGCTAGCCATCTGACTTAATTAACTTTTTAACTAGCTAACCAACTGGATAGCCAACTGACTCAATGTGCTGACATAACTAACTAGCCTGCTGGTTGCCACGTGACTTAACAAGCTGACTTAACTTGCTAGGCAGCTGGTTGACATCTGACTTAACTAGCTGATTTAACCAGCTAGTCAGCTGGCTAGCCAGCTGACTTAATTAGTTGGCTACCTATCTAGCCAACTGGCTAGCCAGCTCACTTAACTAACTTATTTAAGCTAGCAAGCTGGCTAGCCACCTCACTTAACTTGCTAGTTATCAACATAGACAGCAGGCTAGCCAGCTGACTTAACTAGCTGACTTAAACAATTATCATGCTGGCTAGTTAGCTGATTTATATAGCTAGTTACCTACCTAGCCAGCTGGCTGGACAGTTGACTAAACTAGCTGACTTAAACAGCTAACCAGTTAGCTAGCCAGCTGACTTAATTCGCTGACATCACTAGCTAGCCAGGTAGCTATATAGTTGACTTAACTAGCTAGCTACCTACCTAGTCAGTTGGCTAGTATGCTATCTTAACTAGCTGAATTAACCAGCTACCCAGCTGGCTAGCCAACTGACTTAACTAGCTCACTACCTAGCTAGTCAGCTGGTTAGCCAGCTGACTTAAGAAGCTGACTTAAGTAGTAGCCCACCTAGCTAGCCAGCTGAATTAAGTAGTTAGCTAACTAGCT
>NW_007012193.1:0-858 GCF_000164805.1 Carlito syrichta
CACATTTTAAAGGGACTGTTTGTTTTTTTCTGAGTTATTGAGTTTCATGTAGATCCTATATGTTATGCCTTTGTCAGATATAGAGTTGGAGGATAGTTTTTCCCATTCTTTGGGCAGTCTCCCTGCTCTTATTTTGGTTTCTTTTGTTTTCCAGAAGTGTATTAATTTGATGTGATCCCACTTGTCTAACTTTCTTCTTAAGTTATGGGCTGTTAGATTTCTGAAGAGGAATTATTTCACAGTTCCAGTTTCCATAAAGGTGCCTCATGAGTTTTCTAAGATTATTATAATTTGGTGTTTTACGTTTTGGTCTTTGATCCATTTAGAGTTAACGTTTATGATGATAGTTAGGGGTCCTGTTTAAATCATGTGTATTTGGTCATACTTTTCCCAGCACCATTTTCCTCATATGTTTTATATTCCCCAGTGGGTCTTATACCTTTTTTCAATGATGAGTTGCTTGAGAATGTGAGAATTTCATTCTCTTTCCTTATCCATTGGTCTTTCTACCTATTTTTGTACCAATACCAGGCTGTTTTGATTACTGTAAACATATAGTAAAGTTTGAAGTCTGGAACAGCAATAGCTCCTCCTTTGTTTCTTTTGATAAGGATTCTTTTCATTATTCACGATTGTTTAGGGTTTCATATGAATTCTTTATTATAATTTCCATGTCTGAGAAAGTGATGTTAACTTAAAGGTTATTTCAATGTATCTGTAGGTTGCCTAAAAGGCTAATATTTAAATTAAAAGATGTAAGCATGCCAGGGAAACAAGCAGGTCCTCCTGCCCTTTGTGACATCAGCCTCAAGCAGGTCCTCCTGCACTTTGACATCATAATGGGAGGGACCTGACTAG
>NW_007012194.1:0-666 GCF_000164805.1 Carlito syrichta
GTCTGTTTTTCTCCGCTTGTCTGGGTCCTCTGGCTTGGGGTCTCACGCTGTGTGCCTCAGCCAGGGTGGACCCGGAGTTCCAGAGCTCCAAAGTTCCAAAAGGCAGGCTGTAAATGACGAGAGTGGCACTGGGTCCCTACAGAGTATTCAGCCAGTAATGGAACCGGTGTCTCTGAGGGGCGGGCGCTCAGAGCCTCCCTGTGCGACCTGCTGTGCGGGGTGCCGGGCCGGGGAGAGAGCTGGAGGGAGCAGGGACCCAAAACTTCCCCGCACGCTGCAATACCTGGCCTTAGGAAATGAGGTAAAGTTTGTTGCTAGGTGGGCAGGGCAATGGAAGTCTCTGCCTGGAGAATGGCAAGGCAGTTTAAGCAGATCTGTTTTTCTCCGCTTGTCTGGGTCCTCTGGCTTGGGGTCTCATGCTGTGTGCCTCAGCCAGGGTGGACCCGGAGTTCCAGAGCTCCAAAGTTCCAAAAGGCAGGCTGTAAATGACGAGAGTGGCACTGGGACCCTACAGAGTATTCAGCCAGTAATGGAACCGGTGTCTCTGAGGGGCGGGCGCTCAGAGCCTCCCTGTACGACCTGCGGTGCCGGGTGCCCGGCGGGGGGAGAGAGCTGGAGAGAGCAGGGACCCAAAACTTTCCCCGCACGCTGCAATACCTGTCCTTA
>NW_007012195.1:0-747 GCF_000164805.1 Carlito syrichta
GTAGAGCACCAATATTTAAGTGAGATCACAAAGCAAGATGAAGCTCAATCTAGTCCAGGGTAGGCTACATGAACAGGAATATAAACATGAAAATAAATTGCTGAGATTACACAATTATGGATTGTTCTGACGATACTATTAACTTACTCAAATTTCTATGCCATTCTGTAAAATCTGCCCCTTTAAAAACTGCTGATAGCTGTCTACTAGGATTCTATAACTATTCTACATGGCATAGACACCTTATAACTTCTCTACCACAACCTGAAGTGACCTAAAGAGCCAATTATTTTCAGAGGTTAGGAATGTCTGATTGTGATACTTTATTACAAAACATAACCAGAATGGAGACAAGCTGAATCAGGAACTAGATAATTTCTTGAATACCCACCAGATTTTACATACATGCTTTCCTTAACATCTCACAACAGCACTTTTAAATACGTATTGTTAGCCCCACTGCAAGCTACAAAATCTGAAGCCTGACAAAACACCCAAGGTTACATAGCCAAGTAAGTGACAAGACTAGTTAATCTGAATATTCATGCTTATGTGGCCCGTCTCTCTAAAAAGTATTTATACTTGGCACATTTTTCAATGAAAAATGTGAAAAAAATTAGAAAACAACACATTAAAAACAATTTAAGAAAGCACATATACACACACATAATAAATGAAGCAGCTCATGGATGTAACTATTTGAGATTAAGATTTATTAATATAACTTTTTGAGTCCCTAGAACCTAC
>NW_007012196.1:0-770 GCF_000164805.1 Carlito syrichta
GGTTATGTCCTATGGGTTGAATGTTGTTACTATTGCACCAATTCCTCAAAAGGAAGAACTGTGGCAACAAGCAACTATAAACTTTTTGTCTTCCTGTCCCAGAAACATGTTGCCCAGTGGTAATCAGTTTATTCATCAGAGAGTGGCAAACTTGCCTATGCACATACATTGATACTCACCTACAAAAGGCTTCAACATTATGTGTGTAGTTGCACCATAGATAAGAGTTTAAGAAGGTTGATATCAGGATTTCTTTAAGGCATAGCAAGGAAAAACTAAACAATCTTTACTTTTATTTGCTGCTGACAGGTGGCAGATGAATCCACCCATTCAAACTTTGCAGTATAACCTAGTGAGTAACGCCACACTTTCATCCCACAAAGAGAGGAGATTTCCAAATTGTCTTTGAAGGAATCAGAAAAAGAACCTAAGATAATACAGCAATAATACAAAGGAAACATAAACATGCTTTTTGTAAGTCTTGGCCAAATACATTTACTGGCCAACAAATATCATTAGGATTACAGAGAAATACCTGCATGCTGCCTACTTCTGGACTTAATTGAAGGCTGTTACCTCAGGCCTCAGGATCAAGGGTGAAAAGTCTCCTGGTATGAGGACAGGCTCAAGGATATATGAGGAGTTTAATCTCATGCCCATTACTTTAAGTTCAGCTTTAGACTCTAGGTTATTGCATTCCTGGAGTTAATTTAGGCAAGCCCACAGTGTTAGCAGCACACATTGCATAGTTTCAGTGATAAAGATCTGTG
>NW_007012196.1:790-30772 GCF_000164805.1 Carlito syrichta
TGGGGCTCTGCGCCCCCGCCGCCGCCGCTGCCGCGCAGAGCCGCGCATCCCCCAATTTTTTTTAAGTACACAGAAATGGTACTTCTATCTAGGGAAGATATAAGGAGAGAACACACTACCTTATGGAAATATTGGTTATGTCCTATGGGTTGAATTGTTGTTACTATTGCACCAATTCCTCAAAAGGAAGAACTGTTGGCAGCAAGCATCTATAAACTTTTTGTCTTCCTGTCCCAGAAACATGTTGCCCAGTGGTAATCAGTTTATTCATCAGAGAGTGGCAAACTTGCCTATGCACATACATTGATACTCACCTACAAAAGGCTTCAACATTATGTGTGTAGTTGCACCATAGATAAGAGTTTAAGAAGGTTGATATCAGGATTTCTTTAAGGCATAGCAAGGCAAAACTAAACAATCTTTACTTTTATTTGCTGCTGACAGGTGGCAGATGAATCCACCCATTCAAACTTTGCAGTATAACCTAGTGAGTAACGCCACACTTTCATCCCACAAAGAGAGGAGATTTCCAAATTGTCTTTGAAGGAATCAGAAAAAGAACCTAAGATAATACAGCAATAATACAAAGGAAACATAAACATGCTTTTTGTAAGTCTTGGCCAAATACAAAACAAAATGTGGTGTGATCATGTGTATTACTTCAGAGAACAAAGCATGGTAGGACTCCAGGTTAGTTAAAATTCTGTTATGGTGTTCTCTTCCCAGAAAAGTGCTTTACTGGCCAACAAACATCATTAGGATTACAGAGAAATACCTGCATGCTGCCTACTTCTGGACTTAATTGAAGGCTGTTACCTCAGGCCTCAGGATCAAGGGTGAAAAGTCTCCTGGAATGAGGACAGGCTCAAGGATATATGAGGAGTTTAATCTCATGCCCATTACTCTAAGTTCAGCTTTAGACTCTAGGTTATTGCATTCCTGGAGTTAATTTAGGCAAGCCCACAGTGTTAGCAGCACACATTGCATAGTTTCAGTGATAAAGATCTGTGAAATGTCAAACAATGGTGTTGGTCAATTTGGTAAAAGAACAAAGATAATGTCATTCTCTATGGAAGCTATGAGGAGAGACCACAGTATCTTATGGAAAAATTGTATATTGGGGTTGGAGTATTATGACTATTTTATTGGTTTCACAATAGGAAGCAATTTACCAAGTAAGTTAAAATGCACTTTCTCTTTAACTGACCAAGATTTACATTTCCAAGAGGTAAAAACTGCATTCTTTGGAAAGTGATAAAATTGCATCCATACTTAGATTGATGGTAACCTGTGAATGGCTTCAACATTATCAGTTTAGATTAACTCTAGATAAGATTTTGGCAAATCAGATATCAACATTTTCTTAAAGCATAAAAAAAACTAAAATAAAGCAATCTAATCTGGTTTTACCTTTTTGCCATATTCACGTGGCAGATGAATTCAAGCATTTTGTAGTAAAACCTATTGAGTCTAACACCAGACTCTTTTTTGATTAATTTAGTTATTTATCTATTTATATATTTGGAAGTAAGAAAAACACTTTCACAAAGAAAGGATATTGCCAAGTTTTTCTTTTTTGAAGAAATCTGAAAGAAATCCTATAATATCCCTAGTGATGTTAAAGGGAAACCACAAAGTGTATGTTGAAAGTCTCTCAGCATATTACAAGATAGTATTTGGTGTGATAATTTGTGTCAGTTCAGGGAAGAAAGCATAGTGTACTCCTACAAAGTCAAAAATTGTTTTGTAGTTTTCTTGTCATAAAAGTGTTTGCTGGGCAATAATTAATATTTGTATTAAGAAGAAACACCTCTGTGCTGCCTACTTCTCGGCCTAATAGGGGGTTGTTTTCTTATTATCACAGGATTCTGATTCTAGGTCAAAGGTAATAAAACCTGAAGAAATGCAGTTATGCTCACGGTTACATGAGAGTTAAACACTAATGTCCTTTCACAGCAGTTAAAACCTATAGATTATTTTACTCTTGTAATTAATTTATTCAAGCCCTTAGAGTGTAAAATTATACATTGCAATATTTCAGGTACTACAACATGAAAAGTCCCACCCAAAAAAGTTGTTAGGCTAATTTACATAGTCACAAAGTGAAGGTCTTCCTTCCTATGTAAACTATGAGGAGAGATTATAGCATCTATGGAAACATGGCTTGTGTTCAATGTCTATAGTGTTATGATTACTTAATTGGGTTCAAAAAAGGAAGCATTTTTATTAAGAAGAAAGTTAAAACGGTTTTTTTTTCTCTTCCTATCCCAGATTTGTGTTGTCCAGTGCTCATCAGTGAATTCACTGGAGAATGACAAAGTCGCCTACAAACACACATTAATGCTAACCTGTTTAATGTTTTCACATTATCTTTGTAGTTTCATTCTTGGTAAGAGCTTGGCAAAACAGATATCAGAATTTCTTTAAAGCATAGTGATAAAATAAAATTACCAGGTTATATCTTATTAATCACTGACAAGTGGCAATGGATACACATATTTAAACAGTTTGCAGTATAACCTATGGAGTCTAACACCACAATATGTATTTATGTACTGATTTATTCATGTATTTATTTATGGGTACATAATTAAAATATGTTGGGAGCCAGCCACGGAGGCTCACTGAGCATTAGGGATCAAGGAGGGCCGTGGACCCCGAGACCACTAGGAAGTTTTCAGGAGCCGTTGATCCCATTTTCCTCCCCCTTTTGTTATGCAGCACAAGCAACCTAAAGGAACTCTGCTGGCCTAAACTGAAGGTTCTGTGACTGTGACAGGTATGGCTCACTCTGGAAACCCATTGTTCCTGTTTCCCATAAGCTGTGGTTTTGGCTTAGGTATTCGATATAATTCAAACTCAGGTCACATTTGGGAGCCTTTTATACAGTATAAGCCTCTTTAAAGATTTAAACGTATATTTGTAGAATTAGTATATATTACGGAGAGCTGTTTTCAGCTTTTCAATGTTATAGATGACTATCTAGAGTTATCAGAAATGGCCCCAGCACAAAGTTTGGGCTGGGCCACATTCATGAGGGCCCAGCACGTACTTTGGACTGGGCTGCATTCTTTTAGGCCGACTTTAGCTGCAGTTAGTGTAAGGTCTTTTTTCTACCTATTATCAAAATTGAATTTATTTTATTCACAGAAGGTATTGTAGAATAGGTCATGCTACATCAAGGAATCATGTTAGTTCAAGCATAATCAATCATAATATTTTTAGGTTTAATAAGAATACAGTTAACTTTAGAAATTTCATTGTCTCCATTTTCTACTATCGTGGTTTTGGCCTTAGTACATTTACAGTTTCTATTTGGGTTTTAGAAGCTTTGCTGCTGCTAATCAGCTTTATATATTAGGATTAGGAATTAGAAACTTTCATAGAAATTAGGATAGATATATAGGACTTTAGCCATTTTGTAAAAAGATTGTAGTCTATTGTTCCAAAAAGTGGCCCACCATGAACCTTGGACTGGGCCACATCCTATAGAGCCCAACATGATCTTTGGACTGGGCCACATTCTTTGGGAATTGGTTTAAGCTATAATTAAGAGCTTCCGTAGCATTGTGTAAGTAGTATTAACATAGAATAGAAAAGTAACAAAGTTTAAGTTAGTCATCATGGGTTTTGTGTGAGCTCTAGAAGTTATTGATTATCAGAGCATCATTAGGCTAGTAAGGATTGTTGCACTGCTTTTGAAGAGCATTAACTAGCAAAGGGAACAATAAGACAATCTTGAGGTTTGTCCCTCCTCACACCTAAGCATCTGATGGGTGGGGGATGCCCCTCCTGCACCTGGCTTTGTGTTCACGTGAAAGACTTGTGAGACTGCCTGTGTAAAATTTGGGGATAAATACCTGCTGTAACTTTCAATAAACGGCTTCTGCTCATTTCATTGAACAGTTGTCCACTTTCTTTCTCTTTCTTCCTCTTTATATCTATCCTTTTATCTTTCTTTCTTTTAATATCTGTCCCTACAGATTTGCCAATGCCACCACATCTTCCAAGGGACCCCCCAAAACTTGCAGAGGCTGGCCCCCTGCAAAAATACTTTCACATAGAGAGGAGAGTGTCATAGTGTCTTTGTAGGAAGCTCGAATGTATTCTTTGTTATTCCCTCTGGCATGAAAAGTAAGACACAATCGTGCATGTTGGGAGACTTGTCAACAAAAATGGAATGTAGTGATCGTTCATGTCAATTCTGGGAACATGGTGAGACTCCAGCAAAGTCAAAACCTTCCATGATGTTCTTCTGCCATATGAGAGCTTCATTGGGCAATAGATAACATTAGGCTTCAGGAGAAACATCTGCATTCTACCTACTTCTGGGCTTAACTAGAGTCTCTTTCCTGATTGCCTCAGAAGGCTGAATCTAGATCAAAGGTATAAAAGCCAGAAGAAACAAAGATAGGCTCCTGGATCCTAGCAGAATTAAAAATTGTGCCCTTTAACTGCAGCTTAAGGTTCTAGATTACTTCACTCCTTGTGATAATTTAGGCAAGCCAATAGTATTTGAGACTATACATTGCATATTTTTAGGAATCAGAATATGTAAAACCTCTAAGTTTCTATTTCAACTTTGTATAAGTATAAAGATAAGTTCTTCATCTATGGAAGCTATGAGAAGAGAGCCCAGTCCTACAAGGAAACATTAATTTTATCCTATAGATTAAAGTGTTATGATTATTACATGAGTTCACAAAAGAAATAACCATTAGCAACAAGCACACCCAAATGTTGTTTTCCTTTTACTGTTCCAGAGATGTGGTGTTCAGTGTTAATTAATGCACTCATCTGAGAGTGACAAAAGTCACCTACAAATCTGTGGTAATGCTAATCTGCTAAAGGTTTCCACATTGTCTGTGGAGTTTGACTCTAGGTAAGAGTTTGGCAAGGCAGATATCAGCATTTCTTTAAAGCATAATGTGGAAAATAAAATAAAATAAAACAAAATCACAAGGATTTTCCTGCATTTGATGCTGACAGGTGACAGACAGAGCCACCCACTCCAAGAGTTTGCAGTATAACCTACTGAATCTATCAACACACTCTTTCCATTCATTCATTTATTAGCTATTGTATTTAAAAGTCAGTAAAGCACCTTCACAAAAAAAGGCGATTGTCAAATTTTCCTTCAAGGAAGCTGAAAGAAAACCTTACATGTTCCCAGTGACTTCAAATAAAATCACAGATATTCATGTTGCAATAGTCTTGAAGAAATAAATAATAGAATGGGGTGCAATCATGTGAGTCTTTCAGGGAACAAAGAATGGTGGGAGAGTATAAAAGTAAAACACCTCTGGAGCTTCTTTGCCTGAACTGGGCTTCACTGGGCAATAGAGATCATTAGGCACAAGATGAAACACCTGCATGCTACCCTCCTCTGGTCTTAATAGAAGGTTGTTATCTTAGTCACTTCAGTAGGTCAAATCTAGGTCAAAGGTGAAAAAGGTCAAAGAAACTAAGACAGACTCATTGCTCCATGAAAAGCTATAAACTCATGACTGTAAACTGCAACCTAAGGCTCTAGATTATTTTGCTTCTGGAATTGACTTAGCCAACCCCATAGTATTTATGACTACATATTGTATTGTTTCAGGGATTTTAGTATTTGAAACCCCAAACAAGATTGCTAAGTCAGTTATTGTAGAAGTACAAAGAGAATATCCTTCAACTTATAAAAGTTATGAAGAGAAATCATAGACTCTGAAGGAAATATGATTTGTATCCTAGTGATTGGAGTGTTATGACTATTTCACAGGGTTCACAACAGGAAGAACTTTTAACAAGTAATTTCAAACGTAGTTTTTCTCTTCCTTTCCCAGAAACATGTTGCCTTGTGATAATCAGTGCATTCACTGCAGTGTGGCAAAGCCCTTTACAAACTTACATTGATTTTAACCTGTGAAAAACATTCACATTATCGGTGTAGCATCACATTATGTTAGTATTGGCAAAGCAGATATCAGAATTTCCTGAAAATTTCGCCAGCAAATAAAATAAAATAACCAGGTTTTGCTTACATTTTCTGCTGACATACGGCAAATGGATCCAATCATTCAAACAGTTTTCAGTATAGTCTACTGAATATAACACCACACTTTATTCATTTATTAATGTATTCATTTATTTATTATTTATATATTTGCAAGCAAGTGAAACACTTTCACAAAGAAATCAGATTGCCCAATTGCATTTGATGTAAGCTAAGAGAAAACATAACATATTCCCAGTAGCATTAAAAAGAAAACACAAAAGTGGATGTTAGAAGACTCTTGGCAAAATGCATAATGAAGCCTCATGTGATTGCTTGTGTTAGTTCAGGGAACAAAGAATGCTGGGACTACAACAATGTGAAAATCTACTCTGGATTTCCCTTGCTATAAAAGTGCTTCAGTGGACAACAAAAATCATTAGACTTGAGAAATACCTTCATGCTACCTTCATGGGCTTCATTCGAGGCTGCTTCCTCAGAACTCTGAATATAAGTCTAATGTGAAAAAGTAAGCAGAAATAAAATTAAGCTCAAGGATCCATGAATAATTAGCAATCATGTTTTTTACTCTAACCTGCTGTTTAATGCTCTAGATTATTTAATTCCTGGCATTAATTTGGGCAAGCTTATAGTATTTAAGACTACACACTGTGAAGTTCCAGGGACTGAAATATGTGAAACCCAAAACAAAGTTGCTAAGTCTGTTTTATAAAGGTAAAAAGAAAACATAATCCTCCCTATTGAAGTTATGAGGAGAGATCACAGTCCCTTATGGTAACATGGTTTGTTTATTAATAGATTTTTATAGTTATTTCATGGTATTCACAAAGGAAAACACCTTTGACAACAAGAAAGTAAACATTTAGTGTCTCTCTTCCTGTCCCAGAGACATTTTGTCTAGTTGTAATCCATCCATGCATTGGAGAGTGGCAAAACCCAATATAAGCCTACATGGATACTAAACAGTTAAAGGTTTTTACATTATCTTTGCAGCTTAACTCTAGGTAAGAATTTGATAGATCAAGTATCAGGATTCCCTTAAATCATAGAGGAAAAACATAAAATAAACAAACGTAGTTTTTCCTTTTTTTGCCATGGACATGTGGCAAATGGATTCACCAATTCAAAATTTGTATTATAAATAACTGAGTCTAACACTACACTTTTTGATTTTTTTATCTATTTTCAAGTAAAGAAAACACTTTCCCTAAGAAAGTAGATTGTCATATAGCCTTTGAAAGACACTGAGAGAAATCCTTGGATATTCTTAGTGACATTTAAGAAAATATATCAACTTACATATTGGAAGTGTCTTGGCACAATACAAAACGTTATGTGGTGTGATCATTAATTTCACTTCAGAGAAAAAACCTTGGTGATCTCCAGCAATATTAAAAATCTGTTCTGGAATTCGTGTGCCTGAAATGTGCTATTCTGATAAAGAGAAACACCCGTGTGTTGCATTCTTCTGGATCCAATTGAGAGTTCTTTCCTAATTTTCTTAGAAGGCCGAATCGAGGTTAAAACTGAAAACGTCAGAAGGAAAGAAAATAGAACAAATGCTCCGTAAAGAGTTAAAAACTCATGCTGTATACCTGCAGCTTAAGACTTTCGAATATTTTGCTCCTTAAATTAATTTAGGCAAGTTCACAGTAATTTAGACACACTGCACTGTTTCTGGGATTGAAATATGTGAAACCTCAAATAATATTGCTATGTCAATTTTTGTAATAGTACAAAGATAAAGTAACTGTTCCTAGGGTAGCTTTGAGGAGAGAACATAGTTCCTTATACAAACATGGCTTGTATTCTAGGAACAGGAATACTAGGACTATGTTATAAAGTTCACAAAAGGTAGAATTTTTAGCAAAAAGAAAGTTAAAACATCGTTTATCTCTTCATTTTCCAGAGACATATTGCCCAGTGATGATCAGTGTATTCATCAGAGAGAGGCAAATTCACCTACACAACTACTCTGATGATAATCCGCAAAAGGCTTCCACAATATGTGTGAGGCTGTACTCTAGGTAAGAGTTTGGCAAATCAGACATTCTTTAAAGAATAGGAAGGAAAAAATTAACTAACCAGTCTTTTTCTTCATTTGTCCCTGACATGTGTTAGATGGATTTACCCAAACAGTTTGCAGTATATGCTACTGAGTCTACCACCACAATATTTTTCATTTATTTGTTTGTTTATTCATTCTTTTTTATATTAATGTATTTGGAAGTAAGTACATAATTTTCTCAAAGAAAAAAGATTGCTCTGGATTTTCCTTGTCAGAAAAGTGTTTCACAGGGCAATAGCGATTAGTATGCTTAAGTAGAAATACCTGCTTCCTACCTACTTCTGGGTTTCATTGGAGGCTGTTTGCCTATTTTCTAGGGAGAAAAATCTGTGTCAAAGGTGAAAAAGTCTGCAAGAATGAAGATATGCTGAAAGCTCCATGAAGAGTTTAAACCAATGCTCTTTAGGCTAATTGCAACTTAAACTCTATATGATTTAATTCCTGGAATTCACTTAGGCAAGTTCATAGTATTTAACATTACATATTGCATTGTTTCAGTGATTGAAACTGATTAAAATATGTGACACCTCAAGCAAATTTGCAGTGTCAATTTTGTAAAAGTACAAAAACAAAGTCATTATCCTTATGGAAGCTATGAACAGAGAGCATAGTCCCTTATAGAAACATGGTTTGCATATTGGGGGCTAGAGAATTATTATTTCATGGGGTTCACAAAAGGAAGCACTTTTAGCCACAAGCAAGTTAAAATGTAGTTTCTTTCTTCCTATCTCAGTCATAGGTTGCCAATTGTAAAATATTAATTCATCAGGGAGAGGCAAAATCGTCTAAAAATTATGTTGATGTTAACCAGTTAAGGGTTTCCACATTTTCTGTGTTGCTTAACTCTGGGTAAGAGGTTGACAGATCAGATATTAGCATTTTTTAAAGTACAGTAACAAATAAAATAAAATAACCTGTTATTTTCTTTTTTTAATCATTAACAGGTGGAAGATGGGTTCATCCATTCAAATAGTTTATAGTATAAACAACTGGGTCTTACATCACACTCTTCTTTCATCCAATTATTTATTTATTTATTCATTTATTATATGGAAGTAAGTTAAATACTTTTTCAAAGAAAATATATTGACAGGTTACCTTTGAAGGAATATGAAAGAAAACCTAAGGTGTTCGCAGTGATGTTAAAGAGAAAACACTAACATGTATGAGGGAAGCCTCTTGGCGACATACATAAGAGAATATGGTGTGATCCTTTGTATCAATTCAGGGAACAAAGAATAGTGGTATTCCCAAAGCCATATCCTGCTCTACAATTATCTTCCCAGAACTAAGCTTTGCTGGGCAACAGAGATCAATAGGCTTACAGTAAACACCTGCATGCAGCCTACTTCTGGGCTTAATTAGAGGTTGCTTTCTCATTGCCTCAGGAAACTTAATTTAGGTCAAAGGTGAGAAAGTTAGCAAGAATGAAAATAGGCTGAATGTTTCATGTGGAGTAAAACTTATGCCTTTAATAAATTTTAATTTTATGTTAAATATGTGGAGTACAATTCAAGGTTAGGTATACAAGTGGTCATTTGGTACGAAAATTATGGACCTAACTTGGATCCCCAGTTCACCTGATTTGAGATCAGGTAAACTTTTTGATGAGGTGTGACCCCTCTCTCTATCTTGGCAGTTTCCCACTACTCCCAATCCCTTTATTATATTATTATGATAATTTTTCCACGTCCACTTATGAGTGAGAACATGTGGTACTCAGTTATTTGTTTCTGTGATAGATCACTTAGTATTATAGTCTCTAAGTCCATGCAAGTGGCTTTGCCATTCATAATTTTGTCCTTGTTAATGTCCATGTAATACTGCATTTTGTGTACATACTGCATTTTTTAAAATGCAGTCTTCTTTTGATGGGCAGCAAGGTTGGTTCTATGTTTTGCTACTGTGAATATGCTGCAATAAACATGTATGTGAAAGTATATTTTCCATAGAGTAATTTAATTCATCTGGTATATTCCCTGAAGTTGGATTGTAAAGTCATATGGAAGGTCAATTTTTAGATATTTTAGGATTCATCAAAATATTTCCCACAGAGGTTGTACTGGTTTACACTCCCATCAACAATGTGGGTGTTTTCTCTATTCTCATCATTATTTCCAGCATCTGTTGTTTTTTACGTTACTGATGATGATCATCCTGACTGGAGTTGGTTGGTATCTAAGTTTAGTTTTAAGTTGTTTTTCTTTGATGACTATTGAGGCTGAGTATTTTTTATGTGTGTGTTGCCTGTTTGTTTGTCTTGTTTTGGGAAGTGTCTATTCATATATTTTTGCCCACTTTTCAATAGGACTGTTTATCTTTTATATTTCAGCATATCTGAATACCTTGTAGATCCTGGATATCAGGCCTCTGTCAGATATACATTTGCCAAAGATTTTTCCCGTTCCGTGGGCTGTTTTCCCACTCTCTTGATGGTTTATTTTGCCTTGAAGAATCTTGTCAGTTCGATGAGATCAAATTTGTCTATCTTATCTCTTATTGCATGGGCATTTGTGATTTTAATCAGAAATTCGTTTCAGTTCTAATTTTCTAAGGATGTTTCCTGTGTTTTCTAAGGTTCTTGTATTTTGAGGTTTTACATTTAGGTTTTTGATCCTTTTATTGTTTGTTTTTGTGTATGGTGATATGCAGGAGTCTTGTTTTAATCATCTGCATATTGTCAGCCAATTTTCCCAACACTGTTTACTGAATAAGTTTGCCTCTGCACAGTGGTTATTAGTAGAGGATTTGCTAAAGATGATTGGTTGAAGGATTGAGGTTTTGCTTTTGGAATCTCTATTCTGTTCCACTGGTCTATATCCCTGTTATTGTACCAATACCCAGCTGCTTTGCTTATTGTAGCCTTATAATAAAGTTTAAACACTGGAAGTGTGATGCCTCCCATTTTGTTTCTTCTGATGAAGATTCTTTTGACTACCTGTGGTCTCATGTTTTTATATGAATAACTGTGGTATTTCCATGTCTGAGAAGAATGATGCTGATAATTTGATGGGTATTGCGTTGAGTCTGTAAATTGCCTTTAGTAGGAAGGATATCTCAACAATGTGGATAATTCCAATCCATGGTATATATTTCCACTTGTTTGTGTCATATTTGACTTCATGAAGAAGTGTTTTGTGGTTTTTATTGCAGGAGTCTTTCATTTATCTGGTTAGGAAGATGCCAAGTTATTTCATATTTTTTGTGACTATATTGAATGTCATTGTGTTTTGGGGGGTCTGTTTGTTTATTCTTGGTGTGTAGGAATGTGACTCTCTGTTGCACATTTATTTTATACACTAAGAGTTTACCAAAATCATTTATAGCTACAAGGAGGTTTTTGACAGATTATATTGGGTTTTTAAGGTATAGAATCATGTTGTCTGCAAAGAGGGATAACGTAATTTCCTCTTTTCCTATTTGATTACCTCATTTATTCATCTTGTCTGATTGCTGTAACTAGGATTACCAGCATTATGTTGAATAGGAGAGGTGAGAATGAGCAGCCTTGTCTTGTTTGGATTTTCAGGATAAATTGTTCCGTACTCTGTTTACCAGTGTGTTGGCTGTGGGTTTATAATAGTTGGCTGTTACTATTTTGAAATATGTTCCAACAATGCCTAGGTGTTCAGCGGTTTTTATCAAAAAGGATGCTGTATTTTATCAAAAGCTTTTTGTTCATCTAATGATATAACCATGTGGTTCTTATTTTGACATCTGTTGAACTATTTAATTATGTTTATCATCTTATGGATATTGAACCAGCATTGCATCTCTGGTGAAAAATTTATTGGTCATGGTGGATTATTTTTGAGATTTGTTGTTGGATCTGAATTCCTGAATCATGTGGAGAATTTTTGCATCTATGTTCATCAAGGATATTGGATTGTAGTTATCTTTCTTTGTTAGATATTTACTCAGCTTGCATTTCTATGTGATTTTATCTTCATAAAATTTTGGGGACGGTTCCTTCTTTCTCAATTGCCTAAAATACTTTCAACAGCATTGGCGTCAGCTTTTCCTTGTAGGTTTTGTAAAATTATGCTGGAAGAACTTCTGGTTCAGGACTTTTTATTGTAGGTTTCTTATGACAGGCAATTTCTTGGGTTATTATTCATCTACTTAGGATCTCAATTTTTTCTTGTTTCAACCATGGAAGGTTATTGATGTCAGATACTTCTCCATTTCATGTAGGTTATCAAGCTTGTTTCCATAAAAGTGTACATATTTATCTCTGATAATATTTTATATTATTTGGAATCAGTTGATCTTTTGCATTTCGGATTGTGTTTATTTAAGATTGTTCTCTTATTTTCTTGGTCCATCTAAGAGTTCATCAATCATTTTTATTCTTTCAAAGTGTCAGCTTTTTGTTTACTTGTTTTATCTATTATATATTTGTCTTCTAATTCCTGGATTTGGAGTATTTTAGTGATCTAGGTTATTCTGTCGAAGTTAGGGTCTTGGTGGTATTGCTTTTCCAGCTCCCATAGGTTATTTGTTAAGTAATTAACTTATGATCTTTCTATTTTATTCATGTGTGATTTTAGAGATGTGAATTCCACTCTCATTAATTCTTTCATAGCATTCCAGGTTTTTTGATAAGATATTTATTCTTTTTTATATGTTTCCAGGGATACTTTAATTTCTGTTTTGATTTCTGTGTTGACTCAGGAGTTGTTCAGCACCATTCTTTTTAGTGTCCATGTCTTTGTGTGTTTTGGGGGAACTTTGTTGCTGTTGATATTTATTTTCATTCCACTGTAATCTGAGAATTTGCATGGTAGTATTTCAAAATTATAAAATTTGTTTTTGTTTTACTCATAGCCAAGGATGTGGTTGATCTTAGAGTACATTCCATGTGGTAAAGAGTAGAATGTCTATACTGTGGTTGCTGAAGGGGATGTTCTGTAGGTATGTATTAAGTCCATTTGGTAAAGTGTCAAGTTTAGGTTCCAGATAGTGTTGATTTTTTGCCTCAATAATCTGTCTAGGGTTGTTAGTGGGGCATCTAGGTCCCAGAGTCAATATCCTTTTTTGGTTTACCTAGAAACTGATTTATAAAAAATGGTGCTCCTAAGTTGGGTGCATACAAGTTTAAGATGGATATTTCTTGTTGATGGATTAAAATTTTTTGAATTATGTGGTAAACGTCTGTATCATTTCTAAATTTTTGATAGGTTATTTTGTCTGAATTAAATTTGCAACTCCTGTCTTGTTTTGTGTTCTGTTTGCCAAGAAATTTGTTTTTCATCCTCTTATTTTTAGTCTGTGAACATCCAATCTGCTGAGATGAGTCGTCTTGAGACTGCACACTGTTGTGTCAGGATTTTTTAATCCTATTGGCCATTCTATCTTTTCAGTGGTGCATTTAGTATTCACTTCTGCATAACTTAATGAAATGTGAGAATTTATCCCTTTTATATTCTTATAGAAATTATTGCTGTTATTTATTTGTTTGGTGACTTTCTTTGATTTGGAGGATGGTTTAAGTTTTTTCTCAATCTTTATCCTGCATTCTAGAGAAGGCCATGATGATTCTTTCTTCTTTCTAATGTTTTAAAATTTTTTCAAGTAGTGCTTTTAGAGCTGGTCTGGAGGTGGCATAAGCACTTAGGAATTGAGTGCTTGATGGATAAGTAAAATCCTTCCAAGATTTGACTTATCCATCAATGATGAAGCTTAGCTTAGTTGGGTAAGAAAACCTTGGTTGAAATTGTTTATATTTGAGAATTTTGAAAATTGTACCCCAATCTCTTTTAGTCTGTAGCATTTCTATAAATAAGACTTCTGCTATTCTAATTGGTATTTCCTGTTAAGTAATATGACATTTCCCTCTTTCTCTTTAGGATTTTTTCTTTTATACCTATTTTGTGTAAGTTAATTACTATGTGTCTTTAAATTGGTCTCATTATTTGATGCTTTGCAGACATTCTCTGAAACTCGTGATTGAATAGTCAGATCTCTGATGAGGTGAGGAAATTTTTTCTGGATTTCATGAAATGTCTGTTATATGGTGGTCTCTGTCTCTCTATCTGCCTCACGGATTCCAACTAATCTTAGGTATGGCCTCCTGATATAATCTCTTGGAGATGTTGCTCCTTCTTTTTTTTTTTTTTTTTTGAGTTGAAGTCTCACTCTGTCACCCAGACTGGAGTGCAGTGGCTGCTCCCAGCCGCCAAAACCTCGACCTCCTGGGCTCCGGCGATCCTTCTGCCTCAGCCTTCCAAGTAACCGGAATTACAGGCATGAGCTACCAACGCCTGGCTGATTTTTTTAATTTATTGTAGAGATGAAGTCTGGTTGCCTAGGCAGGTCTCGAACCCGCGGGCTCAGGCAATCCACTCACCTTAGCCTCCCAGAGGCATGGGATAACAGGCTGAGCCACCAAGTCTGGCTTGTTCCTTCTTTTTAAGCTTCTATTCTATGTTTTAACAGTTTGAGTTAGTTCCATATTTTGGTCCTCAAGCTCTGAAAATCTTTATTCTGCTTGGTTAATTCTGCTTTCCATGCTTATCAGTTTGTTACTTATTCATTCACTAAATTCTTTATTTCTGTCATCTCAATTATCAACGCCTCCAATTTTTTCTCCTGTCTTTCCTCATTTATATGTATGATATTTATTAATACCTTGATGTCTGGGCTTGTGGTTTAAGACCAATCATGCTGAGGGCTCATCATTGTTTGAGTTTCAAAGTCCGTGTTATCAGTTGTTATCTTCCCAAGGGGATGTATTGAACCTGTATTCTCCTATTGATTCCTCTTCATTTGTAAAGGTTTTCCTCTCTCTTTTTTGTCCTTTCTGTAATTCTGTTATTCTGGGGGATAGCTTTCACTTCTGTTTGCTGAATCCCTTATTTGTCCTTAGGTAGTTCCTCTGGATTTGTTCAGTTGTGAAGCTGGCTTGGGGTTGGGCGTCTGAGGGTTTTGCATTTTTGGGATTTGATTTTTGTGATTCAAAATCTATGCGCAGATTACAGTATTTACTGACAGGTGTGTGAAAAGACTGGAATTAGCTTCTCACTGTCTTACAATCTGCCCATGCAGTAAGGTTGTATGTTTGCCATCTGAAAGCAAAATTAGATAAGAAAAAGGAAAATAACTGAAAAATGAAAAAGGAAGATAAAAGGAAGGTGAAGAGAGAGACAAAAAAAGAAGAGGAAAAGCAGACAGGTATACCAACAAATGAATACACAGCAAAAGGCAAAAATAGAAAAAAAGAAAAAACCTATGAACAGTCATACAAACAAAAAAGCCTTTGATGTACACCTCCCCCAAAACACACAGTGCCTCAGTCTGTAATCCTGTGCCTTTAGGAGGCTGAGGAGAGTGAATTGCCTGTACCTGCGGGTTTGAGGCCCACCTGGGCAGCGAGACCTCATCTCTACAATAAATAAAAAAATCAGCCGGGCATGGTAGTGCCTGCCTGTAATTCCAGTTACTCAGAAGGCTGAGGCAGAAGGATCACCAGAGCCCAGTAGGTTGAGGCTGCGGTGGCCAGGAGAGGCCAATGCACTCCAGTCTGGGTGACTGAGTGAGACTCCAACTCAAAAAAAAACACATATGCAACAGAATATCTAATAAAATAACATAAGCAAAGCAAGTACGAAAATATAAGCAAAACAAAAAGAAGGAGAAAGCAAGAGCACCCTCTGTGGTCATTTCTGGAACTTCGGGTTGCTTCCCGAAGCAAGGCTGCCATTTTTGGCTACCACTACATTAGGAAGACCCTCTGACCACCAATCAATCCCCTCCACTCAGTTCAGACTGATCTGGTTCCTCTTAGTATGGGTCAGAAGCCCCGAAGATTACTGTGGAAGGAGGGAAAATAAGATCCCAGAGAACTGTGGAGATTACCCCTGGGTCTCAGGTGGAGGCTGGACAAAGGTGAATGGAGCAACACAGGTCTTTGCCCAATACAGGACCAAAAACTGGTCTCATTCAGTGTCTCTTCACTGATGACTGAACTCAGTTACAGATTTTCATGCTGTGCCTTCTCCAAATTTTGGAAGTTAGTGCCCTGCCTGCTACCACAGGTGGTGGCATGGATTAGGAGCCAGGTATTAAGGAGCAGCTGATCTCTGCCGCCTCCTCCCAAGAGACCACCAAGAACAACAGATAAATCTGTACACCATAAATTCCGATCTCATGGCAGTGGTTGTTTTAACTCACCTCCAGAAGACAGCCATGGCTGTTTGAACTGGAGATGAACCTCAGATAGACTTTCACTCACCCACTGGCACACACTCACTCATGCACACAGTCTTTATGGACACTAGATTTTGCAGAGATTTTTAGATTCTTACCAGTTCCATAAAGATCATGCCCATCTCCCCATGCCTTTTACTCTAACTGCAATTTGAGGCTTTGGATTATTTTATCACTGGAATTAATTTAGGCAAACCTATATATTTAAGACTACATGTTATGCTGTTTCAGGGATTGAAATACATGGAACTTCAAACAAAGTTGCTTGGTAAGTTGTAAAAATACAAAGAAAATTTCATTCTTTCTATGGACCTATAAAAGTTTTCACAAACTGCACCACTTTGTCAAGAGTTTATCTCTTGACCCACACGCTAATAAAGGATTCTAATTAATTAAGCTCAGTTTGCAGGTGAGACTTCTTGCTTACTTGGTCATAACGTTTGGAGGTGCCAGCAAGATAATTTATTGTGTGCCAGCACAAGCAACCACCTCTCTCTGGTTCTCTTGGGCTGGGAGGAGAGGTGCTGGGGAGGTGCCATCTGAAATCTCAGGACCTCTTAGCCTCTCGCTTGGCTCTTAGAGGCTCAGAATTACTGCTGGCAGCTACGCCTCAAAAAAAATCAGAGTTCATCTGCTGTCTACTAGGAGCTAAGAGTATTTTTTTTTAAATTTCCTGGTACTGCGGTTTTTCTGTTTTTATTTCTGATCAAAGGAGTTATGACCTTACAAGTTCGCTCTTTGGACACTATTCATTAAGCCAAGACGTTGGCTGAATAGAGTCCCTGTTCTCTGCCCTGGGGTGTCCTAGGTATCTATAATTTTGTTTCAATCTTTTTCTGTTACTTGTTTGTGTGCTGTTTTGTTTGTTGTGTGTCATGGGCTCCCAAAACTCAAAGCAAGTCAGTCCTTTAGACTATGTTAAAAAACTTTTCTGTTGCCTTGCTGATAATTATGATATTGACTTTATTAAAGGCAGACTTCAAATTCTATGTCAGACAGACTGGCCTGGTTTTCATGTTGGTTGGCCTTCTACAGGGTTTCTGGACGTTAACATCACCGAGGATGTCTGGAAAACAGTCACAGGGAAACCTAGTCATCTGGATCAGTTCCCTTATATAGACCAGTGGCTAAGTTTGTTCTGGAACCCACGCCCTTGGTTAATGACATGTTCTCTTGAATCTCCTAGTCGAGTTCTGATTGTTTCCTCCTGTAAGTTCTATAATAACTTCAATTCATCTATGCCGCTCCTCCAGGAATTCAAGCTACTGATGTGTCCAGCTACTCTTCCCTCCTGCACATCCTATCCTGTTCGAGGATCCTCTCAAAGATTCAGTGCTCTTTCACCCTCCATCGCATACACCTCAAACTTGCTCACCCACTGTTATTTCCATGGCTCCTGATTGTCTCCAGCCATCTCCAACATTGGGTATGACTGAGGTTGTCTCCAGTTCTGACCTATCTGTGTCTTCTCTGCCTGTGGCAGCTTAGCTTAGGTCCCATGCTAATCTGGTTCCAATTCTTCCCCTCTGGCAAGTCCCATCAGTGTCGGAGGATTGGAGGAGGAGTGTTCATGGTATATATTCCTTTTTCTTGTTCTGATTTACACAATTGGAAGCACCAAAACTCTTCTTTTTCTGCTATGACACAGGCACTTATTTTGTTAATGGAATCTGTTATGTATACACATCATGCCATGTGGAATGACTTTTAGTCACTGTGTTTACTGTTGAAGAGCGAGAATGCATTAAGTCTGAAACTAGAAAGTCCATTCTGGACTCTACTGGGGTCAAGACATCCTGGACAGAGATTTTCCTACTGCTCACCCAAATTGGGATCCTAACACTTCAGCCAGGTCTAGAGCACTGAGTATATATCACCAGGCTCTATTAGCAGGTTTAAAAAGGGCAACCTAAAAACCCATTTACTTGTCTAAAACCACTGATGTTCTCCAGGGACCCGAGGAGTCCCCAAAGGCATTCTTTGAACATCTCCAAGAGGCATTTTGAACCTACACCCTTTTTGACCCCTTGGCTCCTGAGAATGCTTGGGCCATCAATTTGTCCTTTGTGATACAAGCGGCTACTGATATTAAAAAAAAAAATTACAGAAGTTTGAAGGCTTTGCAGGAATGAACATTTCTCAGCTACTTGAAGTAGCTCAAAAAAGTTACAATAACCGAGATGGTGAGAAACAGAAACAAGCAGTTCAGGCGACTCACAAACCTGCAAGAAGACAGGTCAAAATCCTAGTGATGGCCCTCAGGGCCCCAAAAACTGGTTCCAAGCACTCACACCAAAAATCTGATAACCAAAAAGGTCAAAAGGGTAAAAAAACTGAACACATGAAGTTATCAAAGAAACAGTGTCTTATTGCAAAGAACTTGGACATTGGGTCAAAAATTGTCCCTGTTGCCCACCACAAAAACCAACAACAACAACAAAAAACAAGACCTGAACCCTAAGCCCATTCTTGTCCTGCCCTTGGCCAGAGGGGCAGAAAATAATTGAGACTGAAGGGACCAAGGGTCTTTCTCCATGGGCCCTCAAGAGTCTATGGTAACTGTAGCTATCAGGGCCCACCCAATTAAATTCTTAGGGGACATTGGGGCATAACTTTCAGTCCTAAAGTCATGGTTAGGACTTCAGTCTAAAAATCAACATTTAATACAAGGAACAACAGGAATGATTACCAACTGCAAATTCACTTCTAATCGGATTGTTGTCTTGGGACAGAAGCGGGTAATGCACTCATTTTTAATAGCTCCTCAGTGTTCATTCCCTCTCATGGGTAGAAATGTGATACAGAAATTAAGAGCAACAATTGTGATTTCACCTGACAAAATTGAAATATTTATTCTTACTGCATATCAAATACTTCTTAACTGTTACACTTTCTGAAGAATAACTTTTAACCTCTCCAAAGTCTACTACTAAAAAGATTCCTTCAAGCTTGCTTCTACAGTTGCAGCAGGAGTTTCATTCCATCTGGACAGAAACCAGCCCACCAAGATTTGTGAAACATCACCCTCCAGTGGTGGAAAATTTGCTGGCATCAGCTACTACTGTCTATGTCCACCAGTACCCTATGAGTTTACAGGCCCAGAAAGAAATTGTTCCACATATAAAAAGACTCTTAACCGCCAACATTCTGATTCCATGCAAGACAACACAGAACACACATTTCTTGCCAGTTCAGAAACCAGGAACTTATGACTACCGTCCAGTTCAAGACTTAGGAAAAGTCAACAAGTTGGTAGAAACTATTCATCCAACTGTTTGTAATCCATACACTTTACTTAGTCTACTTCCCCCTCAACATCAGGCATATAATGTGCTGGACTTAATAGATGCTTTTTTCTCTATTCCCCTGTCTCCTGTTAGCTAACCTATTTTTGCTTTTGAATGGACAGATCCAGACACAGGAGACAACAATCAGTTAACTTAGACATGAGTACCACAAGGCTTCAAGAACTCACCAACCCTCTTCAGGGAGGTCTTGCAACAGGATTTGTTGGGGGTTCTGTGCCCAATAACCTGAATATGGTTTTTTTCAAGATGTGAATGACCTCCTACTTGCAGCTGCAGACTTAGACACCTGTTTGCAAGGTACTAAAATGTTGTTACAGCCTCTCCAGGACCTAGGCTACAGAGTATCAGCAAAGAAAGCACAGCTTTGCTCTGCCAAAGTGTTGTACCTTTGATTCCAGCAGTAAGAGGGCAAGTGAGCCCTAATCTCAGGCCAGAAAGAAGCCATTTTCTGAATTCTCAGGCCAACCTCCAAGAAACAAGTACAGTAATTCCTGTGGGTGGCAGGGTATTGTTGGCTATGAAACTCAGGATTTGTCAAAATTGTCAAACACTTGTACTCAGTCACAGCAGGTGATCAACCCCCAAATTACACTGCTAATGAGAAAAAAGCATTCCAGCAGCTCAAAACAGCTCTAACTCAAGCACCAACACTAACCCTTCCCAATGTTACTAAACCTTTCCACTTGTTCATTCATGAACAATGAGAAATTGCCAAAGGTGTCCTCACTCAAACACTTCAACCATGGAAAAGATCAGTGGCCTATTTTTCAGAGACTGAACCCAGCAGCTTCTGATTGGCCCACTTGTCTTTGAGCCATTGCGGCCACAGCTTTGCTGGTTAAAGAAGCAGGTAAGTTAACTCTCGGTCAAAACCTGGCTCTCACTGCTCTCCATGCTGTTGAGACTGCTATGGATGTCAAATGCATGCATTACCCAGTACCAGAGCCTACTATTAGACCAACCTAGACAAACTTTCTTTCCTACTCAATGCCTCAACCCGACAACTCTGTTGCCTGATAAGCATCTGTAGACACCAGTGCATGCCTGCAAGGATGTGTTGGACATTACTCAGGGCAGCCGACCTGATCTTCGGGACACTCTTCTGTGCCAGGCTGATGTAGACCTGTTCATGGATGGTATTATCCTGATATGAAACGGAGTCCGTAAGGCTGGTGCAGCGGTAACTACAGTTCATGACGTAATCTGGTCACAGGCTCTGCTTCTACCTAAAAGCCTGAGTTAATTGCTCTAGCTCAGGCCATACGCTGGGGAGTAGAAAAACGAGTAAACATCTTCACGGACAGCTAGTATGCACTTGCTACACTTCATGAACATGTCATGATCTACAAAGAACGTGGCCTTCTCACCACAGCAGGTAAAACTATCAAAAATAAAGAAAAAATATTAACCCTCTTGAAAGCTGTTTGACTCCCTAAATAGGTAACTGTTATCCATTATAAATGTCACCAAAAATCAGACACTCTAGAAGCAGTTGGAAACCGCCTGACAGAGCAGATAGCCTGGGAAGCAGCAAAACTCCCACTTAAACCCCTAACTATTTAGTCAACTAAAACGTTTCCAATCCCATCTCTGCCATAGCGGTCCGAATATACACATAGAGAAAGAGAGGCTGCAGAGCTGCTGGGATCTTACAAAAAAACAAAAAACAAAAAACTGATGGCTGGTGGGTTACAGACTCCAGAATTGTTCAACCTGATGTTCTTGCAGAGATATTAGTAAAACAACTCCACTCTACCATCCACCAGTCATAAGGTTTTTTTGTAAGCTGAACAAAAATGGCTGAACTGAACTGTTAAACCGTTTTTATATTATCAATAACTTTAAAAAATGAAACTAATTCAGCATCTTTAATGTGTCCTGCTTGTGCTTGTGTCAATCCCAGGGAGACCCAAAACCCCTTTCAGGAATAAGGGCATGCATGAGGCTTATGCCCTGGTGAACAATGGCAAATTAACTTTACTGAAATAAAACCTCCACATGCAGGATACAATTACTGACTTGTATTAATAGACACTTCTTGGGATGGGTAAAATCTTTTGCCACAAAAAAATGAAACAGCCCTTATGGTTGCAAAATTCTTATTAAATAAAATAATTCCTAGGTACGGGCTTACTCTTTCTATTGTCTCAGACCATGGTCCTGCCTTCAACTCATCCATAGTACAGCTGATTAGTAAAGCACTAAACATCAAAAGGAAACTGCATTGTGCTTACCTACAACAAAGCTCTGAAGAAGTGAAACGCATGAACTGGACTTTAAAAAACACTTTATCTAAATTAATTATAGAAACATGTAAAAATGGGTAACTCTCTTACCCCTAACTCTCCCTCGAGCTAGATATACCCCGTATAAGGTTGGGTTTACTCCCTATAAAATCATGTTTATATAAAACTCCCTCTTCTGTCACCCTACCTACGGGATACTATTCTTAAAGAATTTACTAATCAATCTCTGTTAAAGTAGCTCCAGTCTTTACAGCGGGTACAGAATCTTGTCCACACCAACGTCCATGCTCACTGTCAACTCCAACTTCCACACCGTGTCATCCGTTGCAGCCTAAAAATCTGGTCTATATCAAAATGTTCCAGAAAAAAGAACTGAGCTGCTCCTGGAAGGGACCATGCAAAGTCATCCTTACCATCCCAACGTCATTGAAGGTTAGCGGAATACCAACCTGGATTCATCATTCACAAGTCAAGGAAGCTGCAGACACTGAAGCCTGGTTCAGCCAAGCCTGCAGTTGGAACACTGATGTGCCCCTTCACCCCCAAAACAAATGGACTATAAATCAACATCCTGATAATCCTCTCAAAACCTCACCATGTCTTACCTTCTGGAGTAAGTAGCCTTTTGTTGGGTGAAATACCTTGAGGGCCACCACTTTTGGGGGAGGGAATGCCAGGTAGACAAATAGAGTCACAGAAACACCTCTGTGGTTATACTGCTCTGCATATGAAATATAATGTGGGAGAAGGGGTGGAATTACAGGCATGCGCTGCCACGCCCAGCTGATTATTTTTAATTTATTGTAGAGTGTGACTGTTATACTGTTTCTATGTATCTATCCTTCTGCTAATTCTACACGGTTTTGACTATAGTTCTATAATAAGCCATCGTCTGTCATCTGACCAGCCAGCAGCAGAAATCATGGAACTTTGACCATAACTAAATGCATTGCACTCATCCCTTGCCTCTCTTTTTCGTTATCCCTCTTGTTCTAGGATATGGAGCATCACTACTTACTGAATCTCCTGCAGAATGGCCATGCTACAAGAAAGATCTGTTAACACTGTTTTATTTCTCATGTACTGGATGTATTATTGCTTTATTATGCTTAAAATAATTTAGCCTGGTTAATTCTAGCAAGTATACCTTTGGGTTTAGCTTATCACAATACTTTTACTTTAAGTTCTTTTACTTGAGGACAAGTTTTAGCCGTCTAAAATTGAACTCTTGACTCAAACCTAATCAAATTTAAAGTAAATCTTTTTGATCTGGTACCTGTAGAAAAAAAATGTGCGGCCGGAATTCCTATGGCAGGCAGAGCACCAAGTCACTTCTTCGCTGAAATGTTTACCCAGTGGGTAACTCCTAAAGTCATTAAAACTGCAGACATCTACCTTTGCCCCAATAAGCCCCAATTTATAAATCTATACAGGATAACAAATTCCTTTGTCCAAACTGGGAATGTGTCACCATCGCAACTTACAGTGGAGGACCTAATGACACTATCCAAAACACTGCTTGACTAACCTCTGGCTCATAACGGCCTATATACATGGAAGTTACCAATCCACACCATCATTCATGGGGAACTGGAAAAACCTGGGGTATACAGTTGTACATGAGAGGGTATGACCAGAGCGCCTTATTTACTATTCAAAGGCAAGCTATCAATTATAAACCTATACCCATAGGACACTTAACTCAGTTACAGGATTCTGTGTTTGGCTTTCATCCACAAACACCCCCTGAAACAGCCCCAAAGTCTTCAGGATTAAAATTTCCAGTCCAAAAACATCCTAGTTTGTTTCCTATGTTACCTCTTATGCACCGCTTGCTTAATAACAGTTGGCCTCAAGTAGCATCAAATTGCTGGCATTGTCTAAAATGAGAAACTCAATGTTACATAAAAATAGGAGTTAAAACTCCTATCCCAAGCAATGCAGCCAAAACAACTTGTATTCCAAGAACTCTTCATGTCACCATAGGAGACATAACTGGAAGTGCCTCTTGCTGAATAACTGCAAGTTTCCATTTAACAGCTTTTCCATTTTCTGAAATTTATAATTGGTCTCTTACTAAGACCATAACCCTTCACAAGCTTATACTGCACCTGTCAATACGTGGCTTGATTGTTCATTAGAATTAATTACTTGTGTTATTGCTGAAATGTTAAACAATAAACCTGTTTTATGTATTAGTGTTCATGTACTTCCTCAGTTATATGTCTACTGTGGCCCTGAGGGTGCTCTTTTAATTCCACCACGTGGTACCTGAAAAATGCATGCCGCTCCTCTGCTAGTCCCCACTCTAGTTGGATTAAATATGACTGAAAAAGCTGCTCTTAATACTACTGCTTTAGTATGCGGGAAAGCAGTAGTTGGACTAACCAGTTTGACCCAAAACATAAATGATGACCTACAATATATACAGTCATCAATAGAACAACTCCACAACCAAGCAAATTCCTTAGCTGAGATCATCCTCCAAAATCGGAGAGGTTTTGACTTATTGTTCATGTCTCAGGCAGGGCTTTGTGCTGCTCTCAAAGAAACTTGCTGTTTCTATGCCAATACATCAGGAATAATTAAAAGAAAATTCTCCAAAAGGTCTGGGAAAACATAAACCAGCGACAAAAAAAACTAAAAATAATATGCCCTGGTTCAAATGCTTGTTCGGTTGGAACCCATGACTGACTACCTTGCTTACTAGTCTAGCAGGATGGCTCATAATTCTCTTTCTTGGTCTACTCATTGCACCTTGCATTGTAAACTGGTTTGTTAACTTTGTCAAGAAACAAATCAACTCGGTAAAAATTGTGTATACAGAACCTATTATAATTCCCTTTTTTTAACTAAAGAGCTAATGAATTGACTCATGCAGAAGTATAAGGGGGAAATGAAATAAGATAAATCAGTTAATAAAATCAAATTGCTAGCAAATTAGTAATATTAACCAGTTTACTTCATTTTGTTTAAGACTCATCTTAATTACCTGCCTGACCCAATAATCAAGGCTATGTGTGATTACAGTAACGTTGCCATGACCACAGACACCCAGCTTTGTCTCCTTTGGGCAGGTTATGTTGACAATTGCCTGCTGACCGTTACCGAACTCCTTCTTCATAGGCCCATGTAATTATATGCTTTGTTAACTAAAATAAAATGCTACATTTTGAATTTTTATAGTTTGTTCTTATATTGTTAGTGACCTAACCAAGGTAACTCCTTTGTATAATGATTCTTCTTCCTTGTCTCGATGAAACTACCATAAACTATATCTTTTTAAAAAATTATTTATTTATTATAAAGATGTTTGGGGTACAACTCAGGGTTAGGTATACAAGCATTGATCATGCAGGTAACCTTGTTAATGAGGTATACCCCGCCCTCCCCTAGCAGTTTCCTTCAACTACCAGTCCCACCCACCTCCCCTGACAGTTTTCCACTACTGCCGATCACTTGCTTATAACATTACGATTGTTCAAGGTCACCTTATCAGTGAGAACATATTGATCTGAGTTCTTTGTTTCTGTGATAGATCACTGAGTATGATCGACTCCAAATCCATCCAATTTGCTGCAAAGTCCATATATTTTCCTTCTTTACATTGCATAATATTCCATTAGGTATATACACCACTTTTTTATGCAGTTCAGTTTCGATATGCAACATGGTTGGTTCCATGTTTTTACTATTGTAAATAGAGTTGCAACAAACATACGTTTGCAGATATTTTTTTTTGTAGAATAAATTGATTTCCTCCAGGTGTATTCCCAATAGGAGAATTACTGGGTCATATGGAAGGTCAATTTCTAGTTTTTTTCAGAAATCTCCAGACTGTCTTCCAGAAAGGTTGTACAAGTTTGCATCCCCACCAGCAGTGTAGAAGTATTCCTTTTTCTCTACATCCTCACCAGCATCGGTTGTTTGTTTTATTAATGATGGCCATTCTTACAGGAGTTAGGTGGTATCTCAATTTGGTTTTGATTTGCATTTATCTGATTATAAGTGAGGATGAACACTTTTTCATGTGTCTGGTGCCTGCCCATTTATCTTCTTTTGAGAAGTATGTGTTCATGCCTTTTGTTCACTTACTATTTTGTTTACTGCATATTTTTTATTTTAAAATTTTGGGGTACAGTTAAGGGTTTGATATAAAAATATGCATTGTGCAGGTACCCTTGTTGAGGTGTGTCCCCATCCCCAGACAGATATCAATTACTGTTTAATCCCACCTCCATTCTCCTCCCTTCCCCCATAGTTTTCTGCCACTGTCCTTTTCTTATAGTATTACTATAGTTGTTCAAGTTCCACTTAGTGAGAACACGTGATACTCAGATCTTTGTTTCTATGAGAGATCAGTCAGTATTATAAACTCTAATATCATCCAGATAGCTGCAAAATTCATGATTTTGTTCTGTTTTATGACTGCATAATATTCCATTGTGTATATGTACCACATTTTCTTAATCCAGTCCTCTTTTTATGGACAGCTTGCTTGGTTCCACGAACTTGCTATTGTGAACAATGCTGTGATAAACATACATGTGCAGGAATATTTTTATAGGGAAATTTGAGTTCTTTAGGGTATATTCCCAGTAGGGGGATTGTGGGGTCATATGGAAGGTCGATTTTTAGGATTTGCTACACTGATTTCCACAGAGTCTGCACTAGTTTACACTCCCACCAACAATGTAGAAGTGTTCCCTTTTAAACACATCCTCTCCAGCATCTGTTATTTTTTAAGTTATTGATAATGGCCATTCTGACTGGAGGTAGGTGGTATCTCAGTGTAGTTTTAATTTGCATTTCCTTGATGACAGTGAGGTTGAACATTTCTTCATGTATCTGTTGGCCACTCCTATGTCTTCTTTCAGAAGTTTCTTTTCATTTCTTTTGCCCACTTTGTAATGAAGTTGTTTGATTTTTTTCTTTTCAGCACATTTGAGTTCCTTGTAGATCCTAGATATTAGGCCTTTGTCAGACATGGAGTTGGGAAATACTTTTTCCCAGTCTGTGAGCTGTCTTCCTGCTCTCTTGATGGTTTCTTTGGCTCGGCAGAAGATTGTCAATTTAATGAGGTCCCACTTGTCTATCTTATCTCTTATGGCCCATGCATTTCGGATTTTGCTCAAGAATTGGATGCCAGTTCCAACTTCCATAAGGGTGCATCCTGCATTTTCTGAAGTTCTTATGGTTTGAGGTTTTACATTTAGGTTTCTGATCCATTTAGAGTTAATATTTGTGTATAGGGATAGAGAGGGTTCCTGTTTGAAACTTCTGCATGTGGTTAGCCAGTTTTCCCAGCACCATTTAATGAATAGGTTGTTGTGTCGCCAGTGACAAACTATATCTTAATGGCAGATCTCCAGAAACTTTCTGGGCACTGGTTATACCTGCCTGACACAAAATTAATTAAAGCTCCTTAACAATCAAAGTTCCATTTTGGTTGCTAAGTTATTAGTTAATAGATGATATAGTCACTAAGTTGCTATATAACCAATGCTGAAAATCTTACCCATAAAACCTTGTCACAAACTACACCAATTTGTCAAGAGTTTTTCTGTCATTTGCCTACTCTTGACCTGCATGTTAATAAAGGACTCTAATTAATTAAACTCAGTTTATAGGCATGACTTCTTCTTGCTTACTTGGTCATAACACAAACCTGTTAAAGGCTTTTGCATTATTTGTGTAGTTAACTCTTCATAAGAGTTTAGCAAAACAGATATAATCATTTTATTTAATTACAGTAAAAACAATAAAATCATCCAACTACATTGTTCCTTCCTTCCTATGGACAGGTGGCTGAAGAAGCCACCCATTCAAACGTTTTGTAGTATAATTAACTGAGTCTAACCCCACATTCTTTTAAGTTTTATTTGTTTGTTTGTTTATTTATTTATTTATCTTTTCATATATTTGGAAGTAAGTAAACGTTTATTTGAAAGATGCTGGAGACTCCTGAAGATGACGATGGCATAGGTGGATCCGTGAGACTCCCTGGACGTGAGTTCCCCAAAATACTCTTACTTTTCTTCTTGCAGCCCCCTGCCCACCGCCAGCTGCACTGGTACGAGGCCCAGGGACTTTTGGTCCCATGCAGGGCCAGATATTGTGGCCCAGCTGCGGCTGCTGCAATATATGTAACACCAGCCAGCAGGGGAATTCCGTATCCCAGATTCCAGCTCCCTCTCTGGTTACATCATCATGACCACCACCCAGCACCAAGCTGCTGGTCACCCCCGGAGGCTCTGGGCACCCACCCCTCAGAGATACGATTCTCATTTCTGGCTTAAGTGCCCTGTGAGGGACTCAGAACCACCACCTACCCTCTGGAGCTTTGGAGAGTTGGAGCCCCAGGCCCACCCTGGTTGAGGCATTCAGGGTGCGACTGCAAGCCTGTGTAAGGAAGCTTGTGTAAGGTGTTTATCGGAAGCTTCCAGCTCCAGAGGCAGGAACCCCTGATCCTCTCCTCCACCACAGCCTGCTGGTGGCACCCTGGATCCAGTGCCCAGTTGTGCAGCTGGTCCCACCTAGAGACCCACACAAGCATCCCTAAAAGTGAAAGAAAAACTACCACCTCTGCCATTTTCAAGGCAGATTTGCACCACCCCTCCCACCTAATAGAGCCTCCACATCGATTCCCACAGTGATGTCATTAAACAGGAGACAAAGCCCCTCCTTTATGCTGAACAGAGACAACCCACAGATCTGCCAGGCAGCAGGCTAACTGCCTGCAACAAAAACAGAGGGGACAGGCTGGAGATTAGAGCTCAAGGGACATTAGCAACTAAGAGATGAGAGAAAAATCTACACAAATGAAGAAAAACCAAAAGAAGAATATGGGTCTCTCCCAGACTCCTGGGAGGGTAGACACTGAGAGAGCTGACTTCGGAATGCAAACAGTGAAGAGCCCTGAGAATGACTGGTCTCAAACTACAAACCTAGACATCAAGACATTAATTGAGAGATTAAAAAGAATTGAGGAGACTCAAGAAGAAACTAGAAAGGAGCTGATATCTGAGATAACAGTAATAAAGATTACTGTGAATGAAATAAACAACAAACTGATAAGCATGGAAAGCAGAATTACCCAAGCAGAAGAAAGAATTTCAGAGCTTGAGGACCAAAATATAGAACTAATCCAAACTCAAAGACACAGAAAACAAGCTCAAAAAGACAGAAAAACACTTCAAGAGATGAGGGATTACTTGAAGAGACAAAACATAAGAGTAATTGGCATTCCTGAGGCAGAAAGAGAGACAGAGACCACACTGGAACAAACACTGGAATAATCCATGAGATCATTAAAAAAAAACTTCCCTTAGCTAATCAATGATGAAAGAACTCAAACATAAGAGATTCAGAGAACCCCTACAAGACAAAAAAAATGAGAAAACCTGCTCCTAGACACATAATAGTTTGCCTAAACAGAGTAGGCATAAAAGAAAAAATCCTAAAGACAGCAAGAGAGCCGGGCTTGGTGGCTCAGCCTGTAATCCCATGCCTTTGGGAGGTTGAGGTGAGTGGATTGCCTGAGCCTACGGGTTCGAGACCTTCCTGGGCAGAGAGACCTCATCTCTACAATAAATCAAAAAATAATCTGGGTATGGTAGTGCATGCCTGTAATTCTGGCTACTCAGAAGGCTGAGGCAGAAGGATCACCAGAGCCCAGCAGGTTGAGGCTGCGGTGACTGGGAGCAGCCACTGCATTCCAGTCTGGGCGAGAGAGTGAGACTCCAACTCAAAAAAAAAAAAAAAAATAAGAAAAAAGACAGCAAGAGAAAAAGGCTGGATCACCTACCAGGAAAAACCAATTAAAATAGCCGCAGATTTATCTACAGAAACACCGCAGGCTAGGAGATGTTGGAGCCCTATGTTCAAAATTCTAAAAGATAAACAATTTCAACAAAAAATAACCTACCCAGGCAGATTAAGCTTCATCAGCGAGGGAGAATTGAAATCGTTCTCAGATATCCAATCCCTAAGAACTTACGCTGCCACCAAACTACCTCTACATGAAACACTCAATAAAGTACTAAACACAGAAGAAAAGGGGAAAAAAAACACCATTCTTCACAAGAATACAGGAAAAAGAATAAAATACACATGAACCAACCCCCAAAACAAAAGAAAGACAATAAACCAAGT
>NW_007012196.1:30792-39830 GCF_000164805.1 Carlito syrichta
TAGCCTGAACGTGAATGGGCTAAATGCACCACTGAAAAGACATAGAATGGCAAAATGGATAAAATATCACCAGGCAACAATATACTGCATTCAAGAGACCCATCACACTAGAATGGATACGTACAGACTCAAAGTAAGAGGATAGGCAACAAATTTTCAGGCGATTGGAACACAAAAGAAAGGAGGAGTTGTGATCCTAATTTCAGACAAAATACCATTTAAACTATCGAAAATGAAAAAAGATACAGAGGGCCAATACATAATGACCAAAGGTTCACTCCATCAACAAGAAATATCTATCTAAACATATATGCACCTAACATAGGTGCACCAACTTTTATAAAGCAACTCCTAGGAAAATTAAAGAAGGATATTTACTCTAACACTATCATAACTGGGGACTTTAATACCCCACTCACAACCCTAGACAGGTCATTGGGACAAAAAATCAGCAATGAGATCCAGAACCTCAATGTGACTCTGGACCAAATGGACTTAATTGATACCTACAGAACACTCCATCCAAAGACCAGAGAATACACGTGCTACTCAGCACCACATGAAATGTATTCCAAGATCGACCACATAATTGCCCATAAATCAAGCATAAGCAAATATAAAAGGACTGAAGTTTTACCATGCACTTTCTCGGACCACATTGGAATAAAAATAAACATTAACACCAACAAGGTCCCCCCAAACCCACAAAGTCATGGTCACTAAACAGCATGATGCTAAACAACTCCTGAATCAATGATAAAATCAAAACAGAGATCAAAAGATACCTGGAAACAAATGAAAATGAAGAAACATCTTACCAAAATCTCTGGGATGCCTTAAAAGCTGTAGTAAGAGGGGAATTTATATCCCTACAAACACACATGAAGAACATGGAAGGAGCACAAATTAGCAGCCTAACAAGTCACCTAAGGAAGCTGGAAAAGGAAGACCACAAAAACTCTAATTTCAGCAGAAGAATTCAGATCACCAAAATAAAAGCCCAAATCCAAGACATAGAAGTCAAAAAGACAATGTAAAAAATCAATGAAACAAAAAGCTGGTTCCTTGCAAGGATAAGCAAGATCTATCATCCTCTAGGTAGACTGACCAAGAAAAAGAAAGTAAAAACCCAAATAAGCACAATCAGAAACACAAAAGATGAAGTCACATCTGACCCTGAAGAAATACAAAAGATAATCAGAGATTATAATGTACACATGTATGGAAACAAACTTGAAATCCTCAAGGAAATTGAGAACTTTCTGTCATCACACAACCTACCTAGGTTGAAACAAGAAGATATTGAGACCCTAAATAGACCAATAACAATCAAGGAAATTGACTATGTAATAGGAAAACTATCTACAAAAAAAAAAAGCCTGGACCAGATGGCTTTCCAGCAGAATTCTACAAGACATTTAAGGAGGTACTCACTCCAATCCTACTGAAGCTATTTCAGTCGATTGAGAAAGATGAAACCCTCTCCAAATCATTTTATGAAGCTAACATCACATTGATACCCAAACCAGGTAAAGGTTCCACAAAAAAAGAGAACTACGGGCCAATATCTTTGATGAACATAGACGCTAAAAATTCTCAACAAGATCCCAGCAAACCGAATTCAGCAGCAACACATCTCAAAAATTATCCATTATGACCAAGTAGGTTTCATCCCTGGGATGCAAGGCTGGTTCAACATTTGTAAAACAATAAATGTAATTAAATACATCAACAGATGTTTTAACAAAAACCACATGATTATATCATTAGATGCAGAAAAATATTTTGATAAAATCCAGCACCCCTTCTTGATAAAAACCCTCGAACATCTAGGCATACAGGGAACATACCTCAAAGTAGTAAAAACCATCTACAAGAAACCCACAGCTAGCATACTCCTAAACGGACAAAAATTGGAACCATTTCCCCTGAAAACTGGAACAAGACAAGCATGCCGACTCTCATCCCTCCTGTTCAATATAGTATTGGAACTCCTGGCCAGAGTAATCAGAGAAGAAAAGACTTTCAGCTTATCCAGAGAGGAAAAGAGGAAGTCAAATTATCTCTCTTTGCAAATGACATGATCGTGTGCCTTGAAAACCCAAGAGAATCTGTCAAAAACCTCCTTACACTGATAAAGGCCTTCAGCAAAGTCTCAGGATATAAAATAAATGTGCAAAAGAAATCGCATTTCTTTACACCAATAATAAACAAACAGAAACCCAAATAAGAAGCACAATTCCATTCAAAATAACCACAAAAAAATGAAATACCTTGGCACCTTCCTAACCGGAGATGTGAAAGACCTTTACAACGAAAACTACAAAACTCTGCTCAAAGAAATCAAAGATGACACAAACAAGTGGAAAAATATCCTATGCTCGTGGATTGGAAGAATCAACATTGTGAAGATGTCCATCTTACCTAAGGCAATCTACAGATTCAATGCAATACCTATCAAATAACCAGCAACATTCTTCTCAGACCTAGAAAAAAACAACAACACAGGAATTCATATGGAAACACAAACAACCAAGAGCAGCCAGAACAATCCCCAGCAAACAAAACAAAGCAGGTGGTATCACATTATCAGACTTAAAACTTTACTATAAAGCTACAATAATCAAAACAACTTGGTATTGATAAGGGAACAGGCATATAGATCAATGGAATAGAATTGAGATCCCAGAAGCAAAACCTCAATTTCTCAAACAACTCATCTACTACAAAGCCTCCATCACCTATCACTGGGGAGAGGAGAACCTATTCAGTAAATGGTGCTGGGAAAACTGGCTGACCACACGCAGAAGACTGAAACAGGACCCCTATCTATCCCCATACACAAAAATTAACTCCAAATGGATCAGAGACCTAAATGTAAAACCTCAAACCATAAGAACCGTAGAAAATGAAGGACATACCCTCATGGAAATTGGAACTGGTATCCAATTCCTGATCAAAACTCGAAACCTACAGGCCATAAGGGATAAGATAGACAAGCGGGACCTCGTTAAACTGACAAGTTTCTACAAAGCCAAAGAAACCATCAAGACAGCAGGGAGAAAGCCTACAGACTGGGAAAAAATATTTGCCAATTCCAGGTCTGACGAAGACTTAACATCTTGGATCTACAAGGAACTCAAACGTGCTGAAAAGAAAAAAAACAAACAACCCCATTATAAAATGGGCAAAAGACTTGAACAGACACTTCAAAAAGGACGGCAACTGAGTAGCCAACAGACACATGAAGAAATGCTCAATCTCATTAATCATCAGGGAGATGCAAATCAAAACCACACTGAGATACCACCTAACTCCAGTCAGAATGGCAATTATCAATAACTCAGAAAGTAATAGTTGTTGGAGAGGTTGTGCCAAAAAGAGAACACTCCTACACTGTTGGTGGGAGTGTAAACTAGTGCAACCTCTGTGGAAAGCAGTATGGCGATTCCTAAAATCTCTTAACATCAACCTCCCATATGACCCTGCAATCTCCCTACTGGGAATATACCCTGAAGAACTCAAATCACTCTATCAAAAAGATAACTTCACATGAATGTTTATCACAACTTTGTTCACAATAACAAGAACCTGGAACCAACCACGGTGTCCATCAAAAGAGGACTGGATTAAAGAAATGTGGTACATATACATGATGGAATACTATGCAGCCATAAAAAAGAACAAAATCATGAATTTCACAGCAATCTGGATGGAGCTATAGTCTATAATACTGAGTGACTGCTCACGGAAACAAAGATCTGAATATCACATATTCTCATTTATATAGTGGACCTTGATCATCCAACGCTCTACCATAAGAAAATGAGTGACAGTGGTGGGAAACTATGGGAGGGGATGGGACTAATTGTAGTAAACATCTGTCTGGGGATGGGGAGACACCTGTTATCAACAAGGGGGTCTGAATGAAGCATATATGTATACCTAACCCTTCACTGTACCCCACAATATCAAAATAAAAAAATATTGATAGAAAAAAGAAAGATGTTGAAAGCAATACTTAGATATTCCTAATGATAGTAAGAAGAAAACACCAAAGTGCATGTTGGAAGTCTCTTCATATAATACAAAACTGCATGTGGTGTGATCATTTGTGGCAGTTTATGGAACAAAGTGTGAAGGACTCCAGAAATGTCAAAAACCTGCTCTGGAGTTCTTTTGTCAGAAAAATTATTCTCTAGGAAATAGATTGTTTGAAACTTACAGGAAAAGAGTGGTTGTTACTACCTACATCTGGGCCTAATTGGGGACTGTTTCCTCATTATCTCAGGAGGCATGGTCTAGGTCAAAGGTGAAAGCATCAGAAGGAATGAAAATAAGATCAAGGCTCCACGAGAAATTACAAACTCATGCAATATTTCTTCAATTTAAGTGTTTACATTATTTTACTCCTGGAATTTCTTCAGGCAAGTCCACATATTTTTTTGTTTGTTTGTTTTGTTTTGTTTTGTTGAGTTGGATTCTCACTCTGTCACCCAGACTGGAGTGCAGTGGCCGCTCCCGGCCACCGCAACCTCGCCTGCTGGGCTCTGGCAATCCTTTCACCTCAGTCTTCCGAGTAGCCAGAATTACAGGCATGTGCTACCACGCCCAGCTAATTTTTTGATTTATTGTAGGGATGAGGTCTCCCTGCCCAGGCCGGTCTTGAACCCGCGGGGCTCAGGTAATCCACTCACCTCAGCCTCCCAAAGGTGCGGGATTACACCGAGCCTGGCTGAGCCACCGAGCCCGGCTAAGTCCACATATTTAACACCACACATTGCTTTGATTCAGTGATTGAAATTTGTGAAACCCCAAACAATGTTGTTACGTCAGTGTTTGCAAATGTACAAAGAAATAGCACTTCTACCTAGGGAATCTATAAGGACAGAACACAGTCCCTTATGAAAATACGGTTTGTATATTAAATGTTGTAGTGTTATAACTATTTTATGGGACTCACAAAAAGAAGCACTTGGAGCAACAAGACTGTTAAAACGTAGATTTTTCTCTTCTTTTTCTAGCGATTGTTGTCACCTAATAATCAGTGTATTCATCAGACAGTGGAAGATTTGCCTTCACACCTATTTTTATGCTAATGTCTAAAAGCTTCACTTTTATGTATGTAGCTGTACTCTGGGTACGAGTTTTTCAAAGCAGATATACCAGGGTTTCTTTAAAGTATAAGGGGTGGGATAAGTTAACCAGTTTTATTCATCAGTTTCTGCTAAGTGGCAGATGGATCTACACATTCATGGAGTTTATAGTATAACCTACTGAGGCTAAAAAAACACGAATTTTCATTTATTCCTTCATTTATTTATTAATGTACTTGGAAGTAAGTACATTTTCACAAAGTAAGATTGTCAAACTTCCTTTGATGCAAGCTGAAAGAAAATCTAAAATGTCCAGTGACATTAAAAAGGAAACACAAACGTGCATGATAGAAGTCTCTTGGTGAAATATATCAAAGATTGTGGTGTGTTCATATTTGTCAATTCAGAGAAAAAGGCGTGGTGAAACTTCATCAAAGTCAAAAATTTTCTATTGAGTTCCCTTGCCAGAAAAGTGCTTCATTGGCGATAGAGATCACTAGAATTACTGAGAAACACCTGCATGCTACCGACTTCTGGGCTTAATTGGTGGCTATGTTCTCATTGCCTCAGGAGGCTTTATCTAGGTCCAATCTGAAAATGTCAGCAGAAATGAAGTCAACCCGAGGGATTCATGAAGTAATACTTGCGTTTTACTCTAGTAACAGCTTAAGGTTCTGGGTTATTTTACACTTGGAATTATTTAAGGAAAGTCTACAGTATTTATGACTACACATTTCATTGATTCAGTGATTGAGATACATGAAACTTCAAATAAATTTGATAGGTCAATTTTGTAAATGTAATAAAATAACATAATTGTCCCTATGGAAGCTATGAAGAGAGAACATAGTCCCATTTAGAATACGGGTTGCATATTAGGTGCTAGAGTATTATGATTACTTCATGAGATTCAAAAAATAAGCACTTTTAGCAACAAGAAAGTTAAACTTTCTATCACAAAGTTACGTTGCCAAATGGTAATCAATGCATTCAACAGAGAGTGCCACAATTGCCAACAAATGAACATTGATTCTCACCTGTTAAAAGCTTCCACATGATCTATGTAGATTAACTCTAGGTGACATTTGGCAAATCAGGTGTCAGGCTTTATGATTTCCAGGAAGCATAGCAAGAAATAAATAAAATAACCTGTTTTTTTTCTTTTCTGCCATTAATAGGTAGCAGATGGATCCACCCATTCAAACAGCTTGTTGTATAACTAGCTGAGTCTAACACCACACACCTTTTCATTCATTTACTTATTTATCTATTTATGTATTTGGATTTAAGCAAAAAATTGTCACACAGAATGGGAGATTAATAAGTTGCCCTTGAAAGAAGCAGAAAGAAACTCTTTATATTTCTTGTGATTGCAAAGAGAATACACAAAAGTGCATGGTGGAAGTCCCTTTGCATAATAGAAAATGGTATGTGGTGTGGCTAGCTGTGTCCATTCAGGAAACAAAGTGTGGTGAACTCCAACCGGGCCAAAAGCCTTCTCTGGAATTCCTGAGCCATAAAAATGCTCCAATGGGCAATAGATAACATTAAGCTGAAACATGGTTTGTATTCTAGTGTCTAGAATATTATGATTATTTCATTGAGTTTTAAAAAGAAATCACTTTTAGCAAGAAGCAAGTTAAATGTAATTTTTCTTTTTCTGTCCCAGAATTGTCTTGCCCAGGGGAAATCAGTGCATTCATTGGAGTGGCATAGTCGACTGCAAACCTATTTTGTTGCTCACCAGCTAAAGGCTTCCACATTATCATTGTAGCTCCAATCTAGGCCAGAATTTGGCAAAGCAGATATCAGGATTTCTTTAAAGCATAGTAAGAAAATAAAATAAAATAGCAATGTTTTATCTTCATTTGTCACTGATAGGTGGCAAGTGGATACACCCATCCAAACACTTTGCAGTAGAGTCTATGGAGACTACCACCACCCTCTATTTGTTTGTTTGTTTATTTATTTATTTGGACAGAAGTAATACACTTTCACATAGAAAGGATATTACCAAGTTGCCATTGTAGGAAAGTAGGAGAAAACCATAGCTATTCCCAATGGTGCGAAAGAGAAAATGCAAACGTGCATGTAGGCAAGCATTTGGTGAAATAAATTATGGAATGTGGTGTTATCATTTGTATCAGTTCAAGGAGAAATTCATGGTGGGACCGAAACAAAGTACAAAGTCTGCTCTGTTGTGCTTTTGCCAGAAAAGTGCTTCACTGGGAAATAGAGATAATTAGGCTTAAGGAGAAACATTTGACTTCTACCAAATGCTGGGCTTAGGAGAAGACTGTTTCCTAATTACCTCAGAAGGCTAAATCTAGATTTAAAAAAATCCAGAATAAGAAAATAGGCCCAAGGCTCCATGAGTAGTTAAAAATTAGTGCTCTTTAATTGCACCTTAAAGTTCTAGGTAATTTTACTCCTTGAGTAAATTGAGTCAATCCCAAAGCATTTGAGACTATACATTACATTGTTTCAGATATTGAAATAAGTAAAACCCCCAAAATTGCTATTTAAATTCGTGTAAAATTATGAAGACAAGGTTCTCCTCTCTATGGAAGTTATGAGGAGAGTACACCATCCCACAGGGAAACATGGTAATATAACAGGGTATAAAGTGTTATGATTATTTCAAGGGGTTCACTAGAGAAGAAACTTTTAGCAACAAGCAAGACAAAACATGAGTATTTTTTTTTCCTGTCTCAAAGACATGCTGCAAAGTGTTAATGTATTCATCTGAGAGTGGCAAAGTAGTCTACAACCCTATGATGATGCTAACCTGCTGAAAACTTCCATATTATCTGTTTAACTTCACAATAGGTAAGAATTTGGCAAACCTATTATCAGGATTCTTTAAAGCATAGGAAAAATAAATTTAATAAACCAACCAGGTTTTTTGGATTTTTTTTTTTTGGCAACAGTTGGCTGAAAGATCTACCTGTCCATAGAGTTTGCAGTATAACCAGTGAGTCTATCACCAAATCCTTTTTTTCCCATTTATTTGTATACTTAGTTATTTGTGTATTGAAATATCAGTAAAACACTTTCACAAAAAAAGGAGATTGCCAAAATGCCTTTGAAAGAATCTTAGAGAGAAACTGAGATATTCCCAGTGACTTCAAAGAGAAAATACAGATGTGCTGTTGTAAGAATATTGGATTGGCCAGGCAAGGTGGCTCACAACTATAATTCCAGTCCTTTGAAAGGCTGAGATGAAAGGATTGCCTAAGATCACATGTTTGAGACTAGTTTTGGAAACTTTGTGAGTCCTAATTTCTACAATAAATTTTAAAAATTAATGGGAAATATTTGTGCTTGCCTATAGTACCAGCTTTTTGGAACATTAGGGCAGAAGGAACTCCTGAATCCAGCATGTCAAGGCTTTGGTGGCCGAGAGTGTGCCATTGCACTCCAGCCTGAGCAACAGAGTGAGACTACAACTCAACAAAAAAGAATAGAAGAGAAACATTAAACATTTGAGTGAACATCCACATCCGACATAAAGCATTCAAACAAACACCCACAATGTTGGAATTTTGTTCCTCTGTGTTAGTCAGGTAAGACACAGCAGTGCTGTGACTTGGTAGACCAATTGGCATACATTTGAAACAACATTAATGAAGAGATGATGAAACAACAGTCTCCATTCTAAAACACATTAAAATCTTTGATCATTAAATCACAATGTTGATAAAATAAGTCCCGTCACTGGGTTACAAAACACGAAGGAGGCCCAACCACTGTGGCACCCATAAAGATAGAGCCAGTTACTGTGGCACACATTATGTAAGAGACGCAGTTACTGTGACAATAATCAGAGATGAAAGCTAGTCACTGGGGTACCAATCAAGGAGGAGTATTAATCACTGTGAACACTAGTGACTGGCCCTCTTCTGTGATAGGAGTCCCATTGACTTATCCTTCTCTGCAATG
>NW_007012197.1:0-856 GCF_000164805.1 Carlito syrichta
AAATCAGCTAACTAGTTGGCCAACTATTTGGCAGACTTGTTAAGCCAGCTAACAAGTCGGCCAAGCAGTCAGCCAACATGTTAAACCAGATAAGTAGTCGGCCGAATTGTCAGACAAGATGTCACCTAGCTAACTTGCTACCCAACTAATAAAGAAAATAGTTAACTCGTTTACAAAGTAGTTAATACATCTAGCTAACCAGTTAACCAACTCGTTATGTCAACTAGCTACCTCATTAGCCAACTAGTTAAGTCAGCAAGCAAAGTCAGCTAGCTAAGACAGGTAACTCACTAGCTAACTATTTAACTAAGCTACTTAAGTCTGCTACCTATTTATATAACTAGTTAACTCAGTTAGCAATTCAGTCAGCTAAATCTTTAGCTATTTGATTCAGGTAGTTAACTCAGCTAGCCAACTATTTAAGTCAGCCAATTATGTCAGCTAGCTAAGTAGTTAAGACAGCTAGCTATGTCAGCTAGTAAAGTCAGCTTTCTAATTTAGTCAGCTGGTTAAGACAGCTAGCTAGGTAGTTAGCTAAGACATTAAGTCAGCAGGTTGAATCAGGTAGTTAGCTAGTTATCTAACGTGTTAAGTTAGCTGGTTGAATCAGCAGGCTAGCTAGTTAGCAAATGACTGAGTCAGCTGTTAGCTAACCAGTTAAGTCATCTGGATTAGTCTGCTAGCTGGCTTGTTAGCTAACGAGTAAAGTCAACTAGTTGAGTCAGCTAGCTAGCTCATTAGTTAACGAGTTCAGTCAGATGATTGTCAGCTAGCTAGCATGTAGATACGAGTAGCACACTATGTAGTCATCTGGGTTAGTCAGCTAGCTAGCTAGGCAGCTAACTAAGTCAGCTTG
>NW_007012198.1:0-768 GCF_000164805.1 Carlito syrichta
ACTAGGTGATTAAATAGTTAGCCAGCTGTATAGCCAAGGACTTAACCAGTTAGCTATCTAGTTTGCTTAGTCGTTATCTAATGTGTTAGCTAGCTTTCTGAATTATCTGACTTAACTTGTTAACTAACAAGCTAGGTAGCTGACTCAACCAACTTACTTAACTCATTAGCTAAGTAACTAGCTATCTGACTCATCCAGCTGACTTAACTCATTAGCTAACTAGCTAGCCTACTAAAAAAGCTGACTCAACCCGTTTGCTAACTAGCTAGATAGCTGACTCAACCAGTTGACTTAACTCTTCAGTTAACTAGCTAACTACCTGACTCAACCTGCGGACTTAACTCATTAGCTAACTAGCAAGCTACCTGTCTGAAACAGCTAAGTAAGAAAGTTGACTCAACTAGCTTAATTAGCTAGCTGACTTAACTGCTTAGTGACCTGAATTAACTGGCTGACTTAACTAGTTAGCTAACTGACTTAGCTACCTGAATTAAAAAGTTAACTAACTATTTAAGTAGCTGAATATCTATCTGATTATCTAATTAGCTAACTAGATCAGTAGCAGACTTAAGTAGCTGACATAAATAGTTAGCTAATTACTGAGTTAGCTGACTTACGTATCTGACTTAGCTAGCTAGTTGTTTAGCTAGCAGACTTAGTAAGCTGACTTAACTAGTTGGCTAACGAGATAGCTAGGTGATTTAACAAGTCGGTTTATGTGTTATCTAACTGTTTTACTAGTTGATAAACGATAACTTAGCTTGCTTA
>NW_007012199.1:0-3857 GCF_000164805.1 Carlito syrichta
TTAATTTTCATGAAACCCATTTTATCGATTTTTTTCTTTCATTTCTTGTGCCTTTGGTGCCATGACTAAAAAAAATCACTTCATCCAAGGTCACAAAGATGTAGATCTATCAAACATTATGGTCGGAATGTAAAGGGGTGCAGACAATTTAGAATATAGTTTGGCAGTTCTTCATAAGAATGAATGTAAATTTCTTTAAAAAGTTCAACAGAGGTCGGACTCTGTGGCCCAGCCTGTAATCCCAGTACTTTGGCAGAGATGAGTGGATTGTCTGAGCCCACGGGTTCCCAACCAGCCTGGGCAAATTGGTGAGACCTCGTCTTTATTAAAAAAAAAAAAAAAATTAACCGGATATGGTACTGTGCTTCTGTATTTCTGACTATTGGGGAGACTGAGGTGGAAGGATTGCTGGAACCCAGCAGGTTGACACTGGGGAGGCTATGAGAGTGCCACTGCACTCCAGCCTGGGAAACAGAGTGAGACTCCAACTAAAAAAAAAGTTCAATAGAGCAACCATATGACACAAAAATTCCATCAGAAGAAAATGGAAAATGGTTTTAAACAAAAATGTGTATATTAATGTTTATAACAACCTTATGTATACTAGCCCCAAACCCCTCAACTGTAATGTCCATTGACTGTTGAATGGATAAATGTGTTATTGTTATAACCATATAATAGACTATTATGCAGTTATAAAAATGAATGAAGTGTTGATACACACTATAGCATTGATGAAGCTTGGAAACATTTTACTAAGTCAAATAATCCAGACACCCCACATGATTATATCATTAGATGCAGAAAAAGCTTCTGATAAAATCCAGCACCCCTTCTTGATAAAAACCCTTGAACATCTAGGCATACAAGGAACATACCTCAAAGTAGTAAAAGCCATCTACGAGAAACCCACAGCGAGCATACTCCTAAATGGGCAAAAACTGGAATCATTTCCCCTGAAAACTGGAACAAGACAAGGATGCCACTCTCACCCCTCCTGTTCAATATAGTATTGGAAGTCCTGGCTAGAGCGATCAGAGAAGAGAAGGCAATCAGGGGTATCCAAATAGGAAAAGAGGAAGTCAAATTATCTCTATTTGCAGATGACTTGATTGTATACCTTGAAAATGCAAGAGAATCTGTCAAAACTTCCTTACACTGATAAAGGACTCGGCAAAGTCTCAGGATATAAAATAAATGTGCAAAAGACAATCGCATTTCTTTATACCAGTAATAAACAAACAGAAACCCAAATAAGAAGCACAATTCCATTCAAAATAGCCACAAAAAATTAAATACCTTGGCATCTTCCTAACCACAAACGTGAAAGACCTTTACAATTAAAACTACAAAACTCTGCTCAAAGAAATCAAAGATGACACAAACAAGTGGAAAAATATCCCATGCTCATGGATCGGAAGAATCAACATTGTGAAGCTGTCCATCTTACCTAAGGCAATCTACAAATTCAATGCAATACCCATCAAATTACCAACAACATTCTTTTCAGACCTAGAAAAAACAACACAGGAATTCATATGGAAACACAAACATCCAAGAATAGCCAGAACAATCCTCAGCAAAAAAAACAAAGCAGGTGGTATCACAATACCAGATTTCAAACTTTACTATAAAGCTACAATCATCAAAACAGCTTGGTATTGGTACAGGAACAGGCATATAGATCAATGGAACAGAATTGAGATTCCAGAAGCAAAACCTCAATTTCTTAACCAACTCATCTTCGACAAAGCCCCCACCACCTACCAATGGGGAGAGGAAAACCTATTCAGTAAATGGTGCTGGGAAAATTGGCTGACCACATGCAGAAGATTGAAACAGGACCCCTATCTATCCCCATGCACAAAGGTTAACTCCAAATGGATCAGAGACCTAAATGTAAAACCTCAAACCATAAGAACCTTAGAAAAGGAAGGAAATACTCTCATGGAAATCGGAACTGGCATCCAATTTCTGTACAAAACCCGAAACCCACAGGACTTAAGAGAGAAAGATAGACAAATGGGACCTTATTAAACTGACAAGCTTCTGCAAAGCCAAAGAAACCATCAAGAGAGCAGGGAGACAGCCTACAGACTGGGAAAAAGTCTTTGCCAACTCTAGGTCTGACAAAGGCTTAACATCCTGATCTACAAGGAACTGAAGCGTACTGAAAAGAAGAAAACAAACAACCCCATTAATAAAATGGGCAAAAGACATGAACAGACACTTCACAAAAGAAGACATCCAAGCAGCCAACAAACACATGAAGAAATGCTCAACCTCACTAATCATCAGGGAGATGCAAATCAAAACCACACTGAGATACCACCTAACCCCAGTCAGAATGGCAATTATCAACAACTCAAAAAATAACAGCTGCTGTAGAGGGTGTGGCGAAAAGGGAACACTTCTACACTGTTGGTGGGAGTTTTAACTAGTGCAACCTCTGTGGAAAGCAGTGTGGCGATTCCTAAAAGCTCTAAACATCAACCTCCCATATGACCCTGCAATCCCCCTACTGGGAATATATCCTGAAGAACTCAAATCACTCTATAAAAAAGATACCTGCACGTGAATGTTTATTGCAGCATTGTTCACAATAGCAAGAACCTGGAACCAACCATGCTGTCCATCAAAAGAGGACTGGATTTAAAAAAATGTGGTACATATACACGATGGAATACTATGCAGCCATAAAAAAGAACAAAATCATGAATTTTGCAGCAACCTGGATGCAGCTAGAGTCTATAATACTAAGTGACCTCTCACAGAAACAAAGATCTCTGTACCACATATTCTCACTCATATAGTGGACCTTGATCATCCAATGCACTATTATAAGAAAATGACTGACAGTGTTGGGAAACTATGGGGGGGAGATGAGAATAATGTAAAGTAAACATCTGTCTGGAGACGGGGAGACACCAATTATCAACAAGGGGGCCTGAATGAAGCAAATTTGTATACCTAACCCTTGACTGTACCCCACAATATCAAAATAAAAAATATCGATTATAAAAAAAAAAACAAGTGGATGATAAAGAACGACAAATATATGAACTTTGCAGCAACCTGGATGGATTTGGAGTCTATCATACTCAGTGATTTATCATAGAAACAAAGAACAGAATTCCATATGTCGTCACTCATAAGATGATCTTGAACAATTATAAAGCCATAAGAAAGTGATTGGCAGTAATGGGAAACTGTTGGGGGTGGTGAATTGGCAGTTGAGGGAACTGCTAGGGGAGGGAGGGACATACTTCATTAATAGGGGTACCTGCATGATCAATGTTTGTATACCTAACCCTGAATTTTACCCCACATCTTTACAATAAAAATTTTTTAAAAATTAAAAAAAAAAAAATTCACAGAAACAGTGTGTAAGAATTCCATTTCATCCACATCTTCATCAACACTTGGCATGGTCTCTTCATAATTACAGCCATTACCTTGAACATCCAATGTAATACTATAACAAAATGACTGACGGTACTGGGAAACTATGGGGGGGAGGGGGAGGGGATTAACAGTAGCAAATATCTGTCTGGGGCTGGGAAAACACCTCTTATCAACAGGGTGTCTGAATGAAACGTAATTGTACACCTAACCCTTAACTGTACCCCACAAAACTATAATAAAAATACTGATTAATTATTTAAAAAAAAATAATAATTACAGCCATTCTAACAGGTGTGAGGTGGTATCTCATTGTGATTTTAATTTATATTTTCATGAAAACTAATAACTTTGAGCTTTTTACATGCTTATTTGACATCCTTTTTGGGGAAGTTTGAATATTTTGCCCATTTTTTTTGTTTTTTTCTTAGAGTAAACAGTATTAGATACAAGTC
>NW_007012200.1:0-543 GCF_000164805.1 Carlito syrichta
TCTACCTGTAGTTCCAGCTACTTGGAAGGGTGAGGTGGAAGGATCACCAGAGCCCAGCAGGTTGATGCTGGATTGGCATGAGTGTGCCACTGTGCTCTAACCTGGGCAACAGAGTAAGACTCCAACTAAAAAAACAAAACAAAACAAAAAACACCAAAAAATAGATATCTGTTCAATCCCCTGCTCTCAATTGTGGATTTATAGCTAGGAGCAGAATTGCTATGCCATAAGTTATTCACTATTTAAATTTCTGGGAAAGAGCTAGACTGTTTTCTATAGTGGTCACACCAGTTTCCATTTCTACCAGCGAGGCATAAATGTTCCAACTTCTCTGCATCCTCACCAACACTTGTTATTTTCCATTTATTATTATTATTGCCATCTAGGTAGGTATAAAGTGGTATATCATTGCTGTTTTAATTTGTGTTTGCCAAATGCCTAATGATGCTGAATGTTTTTTCATGTGCATGTTGCTCATTTGCATACTTCATTTGGAGAAATGTCTGTTCAAGTTCTTTTGCCATTTTTTGAATTGGGTTGCTT
>NW_007012201.1:0-811 GCF_000164805.1 Carlito syrichta
AAAAACTTCCAAGACCCACTGGGGATTATAGAACACATTCAGTAAATGGTACTGGGAAAAGTCTGACCTCATGCACAAGACTTAAACTGGAGCCCTAACTATCATCATAAACATTAACTTTAAATGGATAAAAGACCTAAACATAAAATACCAAATGATAATAATCTTCGAAAACTCAAGAGGTACCTTTATGGAAACTAGAACCAGGAACTAATTTGTCTTCAGAAACCTAAATGCCCATACCATAAGAAGTAAATTAGACAAGTGGCATTACATCAAATTAATACTCCTCTGCAAAACAAAAGTCACCATCAAAAGAGCAGGGAGATTTCCCAAAGAATGGAAAAAACTATTCTCCAACTCTATATCTGACAAAGGCATAAAATCTAGAAACTACAAGAAACTCAAACACTCAGAAAAAAACAAACAGTCCCTTTAAACTGTGGTCAAAATACAGGATTGGACCCTTTTCATAATAAGATACAGGCAAACAGCAGACACATGAAAATGTGCACAGTCTCACTCATCATCAAAGGAATGCAAATGAAAACCACATTGAAATGCCACGTACCCCCTGTAAGAATGGCCATCATTAATAAACAAAAACAGATGCTGGTGAGAATTTGGGGGGAAAAATGCTTCTACACTGCATGTGGACTGAAAACTAGAGCAACATCTTTGGAAAATGCTGTGGCGGTATCTAAAGGGACAAGAAATTGACCTACTGTGTGACTCAGTAATTCCCCTGTAGAGAATATACCTGGAGAAACTCAAATCATTTTACCAAAAATATACCTACACAAGTTGTTTG
>NW_007012202.1:0-600 GCF_000164805.1 Carlito syrichta
TTCTTAGCTGGTTAGTTGGTTAATTCAGCTAAATAAAAAACTGGCTAACCAACTTGCAAGGTAGTTAACTAGATAGTTGTCAGCTAGATAGCTACCTGGCTAGCTAGTGATTTAGTGAGTTAAGTCAGCTGGCTAGGCAACTAGCTAGCTGGTTAAGACAGCTAGTTTAGTCAGTTGTCTAGCCAGCTGGCTAGGTAGGTAGCTAGCTTGATAAGTCAGCATGAAAGCCAGCAGGTTAGCTGTTCAATGCACCTAGTTAATTCAGCTGGCTAGCCTACTAGCTTGGTAGTTAGCAAGATAGTTAAGTGAGCTGGCTAGCCAGCTTGCAAGCTTAAGTCAGCTAGGTAAGTCAGCTGGCTAGCCAACTGGCTAGATAGGTAGCCAGCTTATTTAGTCATCTCTCTAGCCAGCTGGCTACCTAGTTGTCAACTCATTATGTCAGTTGGCTATCCATCTGGTTAGTTAGTTAAAAAGCTAGTTAAGTCAGATGGCTAGCCATCTGGCTAGCTAGGCATTTCAGGAAGTTAAGCCAGCTGGTTAGCTAGGTAAGTATCTGGTTAAGTCATCTAGTTAAAATCAGCTTGCTAGCTAGTTAAGGCA
>NW_007012203.1:0-683 GCF_000164805.1 Carlito syrichta
CAAAACATAATTATCTTTTGGAGGGCAGGACCCTAGGTGTACACTCAGAATTTGTTCCTCTAGATCAAATTGTCAACCACAAGTTGGAGAAGAAATGTTCCAAGTGTTGACAAACAAGTGACTGATTATTTCATCCTGACAATACACTTGCTACACTGCACTGAGTGCTCAGCAATTTTTGACCAAAACAGCATAAACCCCATATTCCACTCCCAGTTCACCCAATCACATGTTCTTGTTTGTTTCCTCGGATGAAAAAACTCCTCAGAGGGAAATGTTGTGCTGACATGGAGGTAAAACAAACAAACAAACAAACAAAAATGACAGAAGCACTAAAAGGCATCAAAATTGATGTGTTCAAAACCTGTTTTGAGCAGTGGAAAAAGTGATTCAATAGATAAATTGCCTCAAACGAAGAGTACTTTGTGGATGACTGAAGTTTAAACATGTATAACAAATAAACAATTATTTATAAATAAATTATGGTTTTGGTCTCCCCTTTTACATACAATCCCTTGTGTTTCATATATATATATATATATATATATATATATATATATATATATATGCAAAGATATAAAACAAATGAAGTGGTAAATTAGCTAGTATGTTTCCATATTAACATTAGACCCTTAATTCATTTTTTGTAATATTATGGTTCTCACCCTTGCTTCAGGGAGAGT
>NW_007012204.1:0-746 GCF_000164805.1 Carlito syrichta
ACTAGTTATCACAGCTAACTACTCGGACGACTGGTAAGGCAGCTAGCAAGTCGACCGAGTAGTCAGCCAACGTGTTTAACCAGCTAAGTAGTTAGCTGACTTGTCAGCCAACAAGTTAATCACCTAGGTAACTTGTTAACCAACTACTTAAGTCAGCAACATAACTGGCTTTACAACTAGTTAAAATAGTTAGCTAACTCATTAACCAACTCACTAAGTCAGCTAGTTACCTCAGTAGCAAACTAGTTAAGTCAGCTATCTAATTCAGCTAGCTAGCAAGCTAGCTAGATTTGTCAGCTAGCTAAGTCAGCTAGCTCACTAGTTAGCTAACTATTTAAGTCAGCTACTTAAGTCTGCTACCTAACTAGATAGCTAATCATTAAATCAGGTAGATATTCAGCTAAATAGTTAGCTAACTATTGAATTCAGGTAGTTAGGTCAGCTAGATAACAAGTTAAGTTGACCAGTTAAGTCGGCTAGCTAAGTAGTTAAGTCACCTAGCTAAGTCAGCTAGTTAAGTCAGCTTTCTAATTTAGTTAGCTGGGTAAGACAGCTAGCTTGCTAGTTAGCTAACGGGTTAAGTCAGTAGGTTGAGTCAGTTAGTTAAATCACCTTGTTAAATCAGCTGGCTAACCATCTAGCTAGCTATAGAGCAAGCTAGTTAATTCAGCTGAATAGCAAGCAGGCCAGTTATTTCAGTCAACTAGTTTAGTCAGCTAACTCGTCAGCTGGCTAGCTAGATAGTG
>NW_007012206.1:0-781 GCF_000164805.1 Carlito syrichta
CCTTTCCATTAGATCGACATCCTGGTCTTCCTGCCTGGTCTTGAACTTTGTGCTGGAGACTATCTTTCCGCCGAGGCCTGCCCTCAACCAATGTTTTCTGTGTTTTTCTTGGGGTCATAGTGGGGGTTTGCTTTGGTGACCAGCCTGGTCGTGAGATTATTGTTTCCAGTCATCATCTTATCTCGGCCTCCCTGATTGCCAAGGAGACAGGCATGAAATGCCCAACTGTTTCCACTTCCCCTAAGGTTTCAGAGCCATACTCTCCCTTTCTCTAAGACAGTACCTGGGAGAAGCTAGCAGGTGTACCCTGGGAAATGAAGCAGGTGAAGGGGTGGCACCCCAGCAGAGATATGCCCCTCAGCCAGGCCCTCCCCCAAGGGAGGGTCTTGCATGTGATTCCAGCTGTCCTCTCTGGGGTCCCAGATCGTCAGAAGGGAGTGGACCTCGCGTTGGGGCCCCAAGATGGGTGTGTAGGCCAGGTGCAGGTATCACACCTGTCAAACTGGTGCTCTTAGAGGTCAAGGCCAGAGGATGGCTGGAACCCCTGGGTTCGAGACAAGCCTGCATTCCTTGCCGAAACCTCACCTATATAAGAAGCCAAACAATGAGCCACGCACGGTGGTGCATGTCTGTCATTCTGGCCACTCAGTACGCTGCAGCAGAATGATTGCTGGAGCCCAGCCAGCAGAGGCCATGGTAGCCAAGAGCGGGACCCTTTGCTCCAGCCTGTGTGACAGAGTGGGACTCCAACTCAGAAAAATAATACCAACCACCACCACCA
>NW_007012207.1:0-667 GCF_000164805.1 Carlito syrichta
CAGGTCAAGCTGCGGTGGCCATGAGCATGCCACTGCACTCCAGATTAGGTGACAAGAGTGAGACTACAACTCAAAAAAAATAGTAATCTGCTCTTAGTCATTAAGATCAGCGTAAAATTATTTTATTACATTACTTTTTCAATATAAATTTCTGGGAATACAAGAGATTTGATTAGAATATATGAGAGGAACACTCCAAAAAAAAGAAATTATTTTTTGGATGGTGGACCCCTTGTAGTACAAGTTTTCTCTACCAGGTAAATATTCTTGACCCTATTAGCATAAGTGGACCAGCTAGCATTTTGAGAAGCTGCACTTAGCTTCAATTATTATTATTTTTAGATTCTTTCAACATGTTTGCCTACTTCATTACGGGTGATTTACGCAAATATCCTGCCCACACCACACTATGTTCAGCAGTTTTTAACCAAAAAGAGTATGACCTCCAAGCCCTACCCTCCCTATTCATCTAATCTTACCCTGTCTTTGTTTGTTTGTTTCCCTGGACGAAAAAAAGTCCTCAAAGGGAAACATTTTGCCAATGTGGAAGAGGTGAAACAAAAAACAGCAGAAACACTAAAAGACATCAAAATTGACAAGTCAAAAATTGTTTTGAGCAGTAGAAAAGCATCTCAGTAGGTGTAGTGCATCAAACAAAGAATACTTT
>NW_007012208.1:0-764 GCF_000164805.1 Carlito syrichta
CCTATGCTGTTTGACACTCAAGATTGATTGCTTGGACTCGGCCTCTCAAATCCTCCCACCCTTCACCACCATGTACCTACTTTTCCTTTGTACAAACTCTATGGTCAAACTTATCTGACACTCTGTGCTGGCTGGGTACGGTGGCTTACACCTGTAATCCTAGCACTTTGGGAGGACGAGGTGGGAGGACTGATTGAGTCCAGGAGTTCAAGACCAGCCTAAGCAACATAGCGAGACCTTGTTTCTACAAAAATTTTTAAAAATAATCCAGGTGTGGTGCATGTGCCTGTAGTCCCAGATACTTGGGAGGGAGGCTGAGGCAGGAGGCTCTCCTGAGTCAAGGAGATTGAGGCTAAGCCATGACTGTGCCACTGCACTCCAGCCTGAGCAACAGAGAGAGACCATGACACACACACACACACACACACACACACACACACACACATACACACACACACACACTCTTAATTAAAAACAAACAAAAAATTCCCCCAAAATAAAAAAAAAAATGCTGTGCCAATATCCCACAGGTTCTCCTCTGGTCTGTCCAAACTAAATTCAACGTTTTTTTGACGGTCCCCACCTTGGCAAACACTGAACCACAAAGCCAGCACCAAAGTATTTTGCACTTACGCACTGAGACATTACTTATAATAAAATTCAATTCTAAAAGAAGGGAAGATCACCAAGAGTCACTTCATGCCATTGCTTTTGTTCAGTTCTGGCCAGGCCACGTGTTCATTGAGCTATGGCAGCCATGCTTT
>NW_007012209.1:0-856 GCF_000164805.1 Carlito syrichta
GAGGTGGAAGAGCATTAAACAAGTTACAGCAAAGGGCTTTAAAGGCGAATGTACGGTAAAAAGTAGACTATATGGTATAATATAAAGGTGTTCATGTAATATGATCATTTAGAGCACACACACTGGAACCAGATCGTTGACTCCATACCACAGTTCATCTACTTCTTAGCTTGATTTCCACAGATAATTACTGAGTTGTGTCTATTTTTTATAAAAAATACAACTATTGTAAAATAAGCTTTACAGTAATTTATGACTCATAGATTTGTTGTGGTAATTAATTGAGCTTACATAGGTAAATTTCTGCATCCTTAGTCTGGAGCATAGAAAGTATTATAGAATGCTAGTTATTTTTAATACTATTACTGCCTTGACTTTTCCAACATTGTAATCCCACTTTCAATGGAGAAAGCAGTAATGTAGAAAACTTAAAGCTAGACTGTGAGATTCTCAGTGCAGGGGATTACTCTTGGTATTTCTTTTTGTACTACTGGCTAGCAGAAGGTTTATGTATCATATGACACCACATACACAGAAACAAACAATTAGCGTTTATTGGATAGTATTTCCTAACATATGCTCTTAATAATTATCATCAGATAGCATCAAACTTGTGTATACACATACACACACACACACACACACACACACACACACACACACACACGATTTACCTGGAGAGTTTAGTTAACATGACATTTTATGAAAAAATGCAAGTTATTCTTTTAAAAAACCCCAAATAATCACACTTTCTGAAATAATTTTTATGTAATATATGACATAATATACTACCCTTTAATTTAAACCTAACCACAACAAATTACAGATTCAATGCAGTGGAATGCTAATATTTCCC
>NW_007012210.1:0-717 GCF_000164805.1 Carlito syrichta
GGCTCCCTGAACCTTTACCTGCAGGGCTCAGGTGGTCCTCCCACCACGGCCTGCGAGCAGCCGGGACTCTGATGACCACCACATCTGACTCGATTTTGGGGACCTCTCGCTGAGCCGAGGTTTGACCACGTCACCCAAACTGGTCTCTGACTCTGGGACTCGTGGAGCCTCCTGCCTCAGACTCCCAGGGCTTGGGGCTGACTGCTGTGAGCCACGGTGCCCAGCCTGAATGTGCACATTCTGTTGGTGGGGGTGACCCAAAGGAACGCCCTGTGATGGAGGCCACCACAATCTGTGTAACTGAAACCATGAGAGCCACCACTTGCGACTCCAGCGTCTGTGTTCTGGGGTGCAATGAGATCTCTCTAGATGGCCCAGACAGGTCTCGAACTCTTGGGGTCCAGCACTCCCACACCTTGGCCTCCCAAAGTCACACCCCAATTGTCTGCCCATCCAGCATCTTTTGGAAACTCTAGTTCCAAAGCTGGGGACTCCTTCCCTAATGATCTCTATCTGTTCATGATGATCAACTCCATACATGCTCTTCTCTTCTTTCCTTTTTTTTTTTTTTTGAGTCAGAATCTCACTATCTCATCCAGTGTGGAGGGTGGTGGCCTCGCTCCCAGAAACTGCAGCCTCAGTCCACCAGGTCCCAGCGAGTCTACCACCCCATTCTTCTGGGGAGCCGGGACCACAGGTATGTGCCACCATACCTGA
>NW_007012211.1:0-758 GCF_000164805.1 Carlito syrichta
GGGCTGCGGTACAGCGGCATGATTGTGGCTCATGGATCCTCGAGCTGTGGGTCCCAGACAGTCCTAATACCTTGACCACTGAGCAACCAGGATTCTGGGGGCCACCACATCTGACTCGATAATAGGGACCTCTCACCAAGACAAGGTCTGGCAATGTTGCCCGGGATTCTCTCAGCCTCCTGCCTCAGCCACCCAGGGAATAGGGCTGACGGGTGTGAGCCACAGTGCCCTACCTGGACTCACATATTCTTTCAGCAGGAGAGATGCAAAGAAACACACTGGGACAGAGGTTACCACATCCCGTGTAGCCAGGACCATGGGCACCACCACCAATGACTCCAGTGTTTGCAATTCGAAGAGTGACGGGGATCTTGCTACATGGCCCAGGCTGGTCTCAAACTCCTGGGCTCCAGCAGTCCCCTGCCTTGGCCTCCCAAAGCCAGAGCCCATTGTCTGCCAATCCACCATCATTTGGGAACTCTAGGCCCAAGGCTGGGTCCTGCTTCCCAAATGATCTCTGTTCACGATGATCCGAACTACATACACAAATGGATGCTCTTATTTTTTTTCCTTTTTTTAAGTAGGAGTCTCATGTCTTCAACCAGGATGGAGGGTGGTAGCTTGCTCCCGGCCATCAGAGCCTCAGGCCGCCGGGCCCGGGCTAGACTTTACCTGGCCTTCCAAGGAGCTGGAACAACAGGCACACGCCATCACCTCTGGCTCCTTTGGGTTAGAGGGTAAAGACAAAGTCTCGCTGA
>NW_007012212.1:0-999 GCF_000164805.1 Carlito syrichta
ATAACTCAAAAAACAACATATGCTGGAGAGGATGTGGCGCAAAGGGAATACTTCTACACTGTTAGTGGAAGTGTAAACTAGCACAACCTCTGTGGAAAACAATGTGACAAATCCTAAAAGAGCTAAAAATCGACCTTCCATACGACCCCACAATCTTCCTACTGGAATATACCTGGAGGAACTCAATTCACTCTGTGAGAAAGATACCTGCACACATTATGTTTACTCTATAGATTCTTATTGCATTTTCCTTTCAAGAAAATAATAGAAATGTGCTCTAATATATCTAAAATCTAAAGTTATTTGTTTGTTTACCTTTATAAGTATATTCTTGGCTGCACAGTTCTAAATAAAAAGGCATGAAGTCCTTTGCATTAAGGAGTGTGCCCATCCTTTTAAATTAATCAGACTTTCCTCCAATTGTAAAAAAAAAAATCTTTGATATTAAATTTTTGCATCAAGAATTTTCAGATTGATTTTGTTTCACGAAGTGTTTACTTCAACTGCAGCTTTGTCATTCTCCCATGGAGATTTTGGTTTTTCTCTTTGTCATGCATGCATGCTTGCACACGTACACACACACACACACACACACACACTCTCTTCCATTTTCTGCCAAGTCTCTGGAAAATAATTTCACTTTGGTTTTTATAAAACAGATCACAGAAAACTTTTATTGGATCAACTCAATAAAGAAAATACAAAATAAAAACTATTACTTCCTGTTTGTGCTTGTCTCCTTCCGGCTGGATTTATGAATATCATTATACTTTAGTAGTGCATACATTTTTGAAAGAATGAAAATATATGCTTTGCCATATAAAATAGACCTTTTAAATTATTTAAATATCTTTGGCAAATGCTTATATATCACTTTATTTTCTAGATAATAATTACTGTATCAGTCAGGATCTACTACATTACACTGTAGTAACAAAAAACCCCAAATATTACTGGCTTATAGCAACCAAAGCATACCTGCGGCTCATGCTATATTTT
>NW_007012213.1:0-624 GCF_000164805.1 Carlito syrichta
CATTTATTTGATTTTGTCTGAATTATCTTGAACTATAAACCAGGATCTATTCCAGGATACTTTTTAGAAATGAGGGTATCCCAGAATTGCCCAGTAGGAAGAATTGTGGGTTAGATTTAAAACTTGTATTCAGGGCAGGCGAGACCTCATCTCTACAATAAAAAAAAAAAATCAGCCGGGCATGGTAGCACACGCCTATAATTCCGGCTACTCGAAAGGGTGAGGTGGAAGGATTGCTGGAGCCCAGCAGGCGAGGCTGTGGTGGCCGGGAGCGGCCACTGCACTCCAGTCTGGGTGACAGAGTGACTCAAAAAAAACCCCACAAAAAATAAAAAACTTGTATTCAACTTAACAAACATCTGTGATACACTTACTGTCTCTAAGCCTCCATGCTAGTGCCGACCAACTTACATTTTTATGGAAAATGGTTGCTAAGCAAATATTAGCTGCAGTTCTTCTCCCTTCTAGGAAAATGGCCGAATGGTACTAAGCCATTTCCATGTTGTTGGGCGGGGACCCTGTGACTTGGTGTTTTCCAGGAGCCGTGAGTGGAAGCAACAAGTATTACTTCCAGGCCAGAGCAAGTTATTGCTGGTAGACAGCTTCAAGACACACTTTCCCCCC
>NW_007012214.1:0-713 GCF_000164805.1 Carlito syrichta
GTTAAACACGAATCAGGGATTTTGAAGCATGAATCTGCGGAAATGGGGCCCTCATATACAGGCAAATACCCGGCCTTTTGCTAAGAAAGAATAAGGAATCTAGGTTGCATGTGTCCTCTACCTCAAAAGAACTACAGGGCCTCTTGCTAAGGGCTAAACAAGAATAAGGGATTCGAAGCAGGAATGTGGGTAATACTCCTTATAACAGTAAACTTCGAGGCCTCTTGCTAAGGAAGAATAAGGAATCTGTTTTATGCGGTTCCTCAATCACAAAATTTACATGGCATCTTGCCAACGGCTAAACAAAAATCAGGGTTTCAAAACAGGAATCTGGGGGAAAGGGAGTCCTCATATACAGGACACTACACGGCCACCAGCAAAGAAAGAATAAGGAATCTGTGTTACACGAGTCCTCAATTCAAAAAATTCTCCGGACGTCTTTCTATTGGACAAACAAGAATCAGGGCCTTGAGCTCCTCTCATGGTTTGGAGCTATTTAGCATGTAGATATTAGGAATCAGTCAATTCAGGACTCCAGTAGCATTCTGGTCCTCTTGATAGTTCTAAATGCGTAGCTGGCAGTACAAGTCCGTTAGGTTCCTAGGGACAACTAACGCCAGATTCCAGCACAAAAAGGATCATCTTGCCATATTTGGATGTAACTCTCGGTCTCAGATGAACCTTGTATTTCTCAAACTTCCATTTGTCCTTTT
>NW_007012214.1:2228-3890 GCF_000164805.1 Carlito syrichta
CCAAGAACCAGTCCGTGGATTCAGTTGGGTTCTCCGTACAATTACAGCCAGATTACAGGACTGAGTCCTCATCTCACCATATTAGTGTGTAACTCTTGTCTTAAGATGTATCCTGTAATATCAAAACTTCCGTTTGTGCATCAATTTGATATGGCCAGGGGGTTTGGAGGTTGCTAAGTATGTAGTACATATTTTTAAAGGTAACCAGGAATCACGGATTCCACGGTCCTGGGAAACAGCTGGGCATCTGTCTATTTGCATACAGAATTTTGAATCCAGATCGTCAGGGAAAATCGGGGCATCTTGCTGAGAATGAGAAAAGAATGCGGGTTCAGGGGTCCTCAATCATCAAAATCTATGTGGCCTCTTGATAAATTTAATGAGGAATCTGGGCTTGTAGGTCCTTCCATTTTTCAGAGCTACTTGCTGCGTGTATACCTCAAATCTCTTTTTACAGATCCAAGAAAATTCCGGTCCTTTCAACAGTTGTAATCGAGGATCTGGATCTACAATTTCATTTTTTCTTATGAACACTTTTGGCAATAATCCAATTCCTCAAGAATAAACTGGCATTTTGTGACAAAATCTCTCGCTTCAGGTTACCTGAAAATATCGAAATTTTCTGTGGTCAAGGTGGTGGAAATTGGGATATTGGGTTTAGAATATTCCACATTTATACGATGTCTTGTTAAGGGGAACCTGGAAAATGGGATTATAGGTCCCAGGTACTATATGTAGTCTTTCTATTGATATCCAAACAACTGGAATTCTATGTTCATCAGGAAATTTCTCGGGTATTGCTGAGAATTAAGCAGGAATTTGGGTAATGGGAGTCCTCATATACGGGAAACTACATGGTCTCTTACTACGGAAGAATAAGGAATCTGGGTTAAACGATTCCTCAATTCCCAAAAAACTACAGGGAGTCTTACTAAGGGAGATAAAAGTATCAGGGATTTGAAGCACAAATCTGGGGAATGGGAGCCGTCATATACAGGAAACTTCACAACCTCTTGTTAAGTCCGAACAAAGAATCTGGTTTATAGTTGTCCTTGATCCTAAAAATCTACAGGGTGTCTTTCTAAGGGCTAAACAAAGAATCAGGGTTTCAAAGCAGGAATCTCAGTAATGGGAGTCTTCATATACAGGAAACTACACAGACTCTACCTAAGAAAGGATAAGTAATCTGGTATTCACATGTCCTCAATGCCAAAAATCTACTGGGCATCTTGCTAAGGGCTAACAAAGAATCAGGATTTCGAAGCAAGAATCTGGGGAATGGGAGTCCTCATATACAGGAAACTACATGGGCTCTTTCTAAGGAAGAATAATAAATCTGGTTTACACGAGTCCTCAATTCCAAAAATGTTCAGGGTGTCTTGGTAAGGCCTACAAGACTCGAACTTCCACGTCCCCATATTTTACAGAGCTGGAAACTATGTGGATATTAGGAATCACTCATTCCAGAAGTCCCACAACATTCTGGTCCTCTCAATAGTTTAAAGGAAAATATGGCACTACAAGTCCATTTAGATTCTGGATCTTCTAACGCCAAATTCCAGGACAACAGTAATCATCTCGGGTTTTTGAATGTAAGCCCTGAGTCAGGGTTATCTCATACTCCAGAAACATATGATTGTTCAGCTATTCGAAATAGAACCT
>NW_007012215.1:0-744 GCF_000164805.1 Carlito syrichta
ACCTTCATTGTGTGTGTGTGTGTGTGTGTGTGTGTGTGTAGAGACAGAGAAAGAGAAATGAAAACTCAGGTAAATAGTGCCTGTAAATACACAACTAGTTAATGACAGATGACAGAACCTTGAAAACCCAAGCATCCTGACTCCTAACTGATAAGTTACTTCAATGCCTGCTGATATTAGTAGCAATAATATTGCTAATAATAGTAATATTAACAATAGAAATTATATCAATGAAATAGTTACCATGTGTTGGTTTCCTGATACATGTTAGTAGCTTTACATAGCATTTCATTAATTTCACATCAATTCTGTAAGAAAGATTACTTTTTATTTGATGGAACTCAGTCTCAGGAAGTTGGAGTAACATATCTGTTTGATTTTCCCCACTATACTGTCTCACAGAATAATTTCCGTAGTGATTACCATATGCCTAGAAATGTAATATTCATTTTTACATTACTTCATTTTTATTCTTAAAGCATCCCTATGAGGTAGATATCATTTTACCCATTTTACAAATGAGGAAAGAAAAGGTCAGAGAATTCAAACCCATAGTCCACTGAATAATAGAAAGACCACCAAACTGTTTTTTCATCCCATCTTTAAAAAAAAAATCTAAATTTAAAATCTAAGCAATAATAGAAAATATTTAAGTTAATTTTAGGAAAAATGTTCATGATAGTATGGTGAGGATTACTACTTAAAATAAAACGAGAATTCTAGAAAACATGAAGTAAAAATTAA
>NW_007012216.1:0-592 GCF_000164805.1 Carlito syrichta
ATTTAATTTGTGACTAGAGTCCTGCTTGACTTTGGGATTTTTATCTTACAAATCATTTGCCCAGATTACTGTTATCACTCTATAAATTACCAAATAGTGTTTCTATTGCTTGACATATGAAACTTAACTCTCAACAAAAGGATTTGAGTTTCTGTTTTGAAACGGACATACTGCAAATAAAGTAGTAGAGAAACTCTTTGGAGTAATAATGTAACAAAAGTCATTTTCAAAATGAAGCCATGAATTACTGGCAAAAATGCTGATGAGAGGTCTGGTCATGGAAGGCATTATAATTGACCATTGGTTAGCAACATGTTGGTAACACTGACTTGACCAGAGCACTTTAGGTAAAGTGGGAGGAATCAAAGACTAATTGAAGTGGGTTCCATGGAGAATCACTAGAGGAAATGGAGATACCAACTTTTAAAAACTCGAGGATTGACTGGAACATCACAAGGACTGGACATTTTTACTGCATCGTCCTCTCCCGCTGCTGCCGCAGCCCCTCCCCCCACCAGCGCTCCCACCGCCGCCACCGCCGCCGTCGCCGCCGCCGCGCCCGCCGCGGCCTCTGGCACGGTAGCTCATCACA
>NW_007012217.1:0-1068 GCF_000164805.1 Carlito syrichta
CTTCTGGGAACAGTCTGATCAGGACTGAAGCCAAATTTTATTTGGACTCCTTCCAACTTATATACCATTTTCTATACCCTCCAGCAGTGTGATAATCACTTACTGGGGGCATACAAGTTCCGTGCTTTACAAACTATGCATCACAAGACCACCACGAGATCTGCAATTTCCAAGCAAACAATTCGAATTCCATGATGCCTGCCATGCTTACATTAAGGTCACAGGTGCACAATTTCAATACAAATCGTTCAAAGTGTTTTCCATAATGTTCAATGAATCATTCATATTATACTCTTTGTTCTATACCCTGATTAATACAAAAAACTTTTCTAAGTTAACTCTAGGTTCAATCCAAGTTCACTGACTCCCAATATTTTTTAACGATTAATATCATCAACTTAACACTATACTATAATCTATAAGTTTAGTTAAATGACTTAACTGTCAGTTATACTATTAACCTATTATGATTTAACATAATGCCTTATAACTCAGTTAAAACTTATTCTTAAACTACAAAACTTTACTATAATTCATATGTTTCATATGTCTAAACTTTAATTTTTATATGATCTAGTGATTGGACTTTAATACTATGCTATAATCTATTAAGCAAATACCTCATCATTAATTCTTTTATAAATCGTATAGTAACTATTATATTTGAATAATGTAGCAAAAGGAAACAAAACAGCAAGCATAGATTTACGCAACTATGAGTGTATATGTATATATTTTATCTTAACAAGTCTACTCTAAAAATCAAATAGTAGCTGTCACACTCTTGAACAAGGAAATGCAGGGCTGCCAAGATGGCGGCCATGGGCTGAAGCAGACAGAGCTTCGGTAATTAATGAAAACAAAAGAAAACATTCTGCCTGGCTAGGGGCAGGGTGACAAAACTATCATGGTAATTTAGTTTCTAATATTAGCCCTAGGGGAAACAGCTTTCCAAAGCTGACTACCCAGTCTACCAGGAAATTGAAGTTAAAAAATATCTAGAAAGAAGTAAAACTTAGAAAGACAGAGAGAAATAATTCTGCTATGCACTTTCCATCAGGTGTATTG
>NW_007012218.1:0-972 GCF_000164805.1 Carlito syrichta
CGTGACCTCTCACAAAAACAAAAATCCGAATATCACATGTTCTCACTCATATAATGGACCTTGAACATCCAATGCAATACTATGAGAAAATGACGGATGGTACTGGGAAACTATGGGGGGGAGGGGGATGGGCGCCGGGAGGTGTTCAGAGCATAGCGGTATGCTTTCTCCACGTCATAATCCCGAATACCTTTCCGGTAAGCATCACACAAAACCGAAATGGCGGGATTGCCCACCATGCAGCCGGAGTAAGCATTCAAGAGCTCCCACCGTTCGAGATATTCGTTACCACTCTGGTCGGCTATCTCCACAAGCGAGTTGACAAGATCGTTCACCATCTCCGGGTTGATGATGGTCTGAAGAGGCATCTGGCTACGGAAGACATCCCATCCGCTGAAGATCGTCCGTATACGGAACAGGCCAGTCTGATGGATCTTTTTATCCGCCCCGGTGTACTCACCGTTGATGTCGCTGCAAAGGCGCGGATCAATCAACGTATGATAAAGAGCCGCGTAGAAAACCCTCTTTTCCTCGTCGGTTCCTCCCTCGACGGAGACTTTCGCCAACTCGTCATTCCAAAGACGGACACACTCGGCATGCGTCCGGTCAAAATCGAAGTCTTTCATCTCCGCCGCCAAATTCTCCTCCGCATTCTTCAAACTGGTATAAGAGATACCACTCTTTAGCAAGATCACTTCATCTGGTTTGGTTTCAAAATTGGCATAAAAGCCTAAGTGCTTGCCTTCAAATGCCGAAACGGAAGGATGGATGGCTGCTTGGCGGATTGCTTCGCGATAGCGCTCGCTACAAACATCTTCACGTTTACGTCCCCAATCGTCCGGAATATCGGCAGACCAAACGCCAAGTCCGGAAAAAGGTTTGGAAAATTGGGCATAGAAATAGACCGTATAGTCGGCCTTACCGTCACCGTTTCCCCAACCGCCTCCATCAGGCGTACATTGCATCCAGCCC
>NW_007012219.1:0-870 GCF_000164805.1 Carlito syrichta
TGGGCAGCGAGACCTCATCTCTACAACAAATCAAAAAATCAGCCGGGCATGGTAGCGCGTGCCTGTAATTCTGACTCCTAGGAAGGCTGAGGCAGAAGGATCGCGGGAGCCCAGCAGGTGAGGCTGCAGTGGCCGGGAGCGGCCACTGCACTCCAGTCTGGGCGACAGAGTGAGACTCCAACTCAAAAAAAAAAGTTTAGCCCAATCTCTTATACTTCAGTATGTAAATTATTTCATGCTATTTCATATTTCATCCTTATTTCATAAGGATATCCTTGTAGTGTTATGATACCAAATAAAGGTTATGTTCATTATGGTATATTTAGGCAGGAAAGGACACCAATACATTTTAGAAAGGGTTTCAACAGTACAGGTTTAATTTATAAGGACTTTCGGGTCCTTGGAAAGAACCTAAAAGGAAGAAGCTAAGGCAAAGTTAGTATAAGTAGAGAATTTATTTGGGCCAAGCTTGAGGATTTCAATTCAGGGGCATAGATTCAAATTGTCCTGAATATATACTCCGATTAGCAGCAGATACAAGTGAATTTTTAAAGGCAAAAAAAGGAGAACAGGGAGTGGACTGATTGCAATGTTGTTTGTCAGGAATTCTCATTGATTTACAGACATAACATTGATTAGTGATTGACTATACATGGTTAAGCTATAGAGTGTGGGTGATAGTGTATATATACATGGTTAAGCTATAGAGTATGGTATTACAAGGTTAATTTATAGCTACTTGTGGCAGTAGCAAGCAGTTGCAAGAGATGAATACATAGCTTAAAATGGGGATTAGGAAGTGATTACTGCCTCATGTTAATATTTCTCTGGGCCTGATAATTAAAAGACTTATATTCCTCAGATAAAAGT
>NW_007012220.1:0-783 GCF_000164805.1 Carlito syrichta
GAATACCTTGTATTTTCTCTACCTAATGCATAATGTTGTACTCATCAGCAAAGTATCCGATTAATCTGATACTTTTAATCACCAAGCATTTAAAATCAGGCACACAGAAAAAAGAGAATTTAGGGCCCAATATACATAAACCAAAATAACAGGAGATCATTAGTATAAAAATGTAGATAATTGAAAATTCTGGAAAATTGACAATGATGGTAGCTAAAGCAATTTTCAAATCTTGTTAGAAAAATTGCTCAAAGGTTGTGTCACGATATGAAAAACATCTAAAAGGTTCTAAACTAAAGAAATGCTAAAATTGCATGAGGTTTTGCTATAACCAAGCTCCAACAGGATTCAGTGTACATAATAATAAAAGACTGCCTCGTGGGCAACCTCCTCAGATCTCCTCCCAGTGAGCATGTTTCCCTGTCCACTCAATAAATACAGCATTAAAAAAAAATTACCTTGTTTAGTGAATTCTTGAATGGTCACTTATCCCTGGAGAAGTTTTTGGATAGGTGTGAACACATGGTTTTCTTCAGTTCTTGGGAATGAAATCCACCATGTATACCACATTTGGCAGAGCACTGTACCCAGGCCTTGGAGCCTAAGGATTGCTCAGTACTCAATGTGGCTCCCGTTATAATGTCAAAGTTCTGGGACTGATGTCATAAATGACAATTTGACACGTTTGTTTCCCTGACATTGCTAACCTCTTTAATGTAAAAATTGAATTTTTAGGCAGTCTACAGATTCAATGAAATAACCACTACGTGAACATCATTCTAC
>NW_007012221.1:0-664 GCF_000164805.1 Carlito syrichta
TCTAGCTGTATAGCTAGCTGACAACTTGCTAGTTAGATGGCTAGATGACTTAAATATCTACCTGACTAGCTAGCTTAATAGCTAGCTGAATTAACTGGCTAGCTGACTAGAAACCTGACTGGCTAGATGAATTAAGTAGGTCCCTGAATAGTTAGCTGACTTGCTAGCGCACTTAACTAGCTAGCTGACTAGCTAACTGACTTACCTAGCTGACTAACAAGTTGGCTAGCTAGCTGGCTAGCTAGCTGACATAACTAGCTAGCTACCTTGTTGGCTAAACAGCTGGTCAGCTCACTTAATGTGCTATCTACCTGGATGGCTAGCTGGCTAGACAGCCAGCAATCTAGCCAGTGGGCTAGCCAGCTGGCTTAAATAGTCAGCCGGCTGGTTGGACAGTGGGATAGCCAGCTGGCTTAACTATCCGGCCACCTTGCTTCTCAACCAGCTAGCCAGCTGGCTTAACAAGCTGGACACCTACCTCACCAGCCTGCTAAACAACCTGCTTAACTTACCAACCACCTAGCTAGCCAGGTGGCTAATCAGCTGTCTTAACTAGCTGACTTAACTAGATAGCCATAGAGTTAGCCAGCTGGCTTAACTACCAGCCACCTAGTAAGCCAGACGACTAACCAGCTCACTTAGCACACTGACTTAACTAGCTAGC
>NW_007012222.1:0-382 GCF_000164805.1 Carlito syrichta
ACAAAGGGGAGATTCCAGGAACCAAAGAATCTTAATGCCATATTTGAAAGTAACTCTCGTCTTAAGACATACCTTGTAATCCTAAAACTTCCGTTTGTCCTTCAATTCGAATGGGGCCTGGTGTTTTTAGGTTGGCAAATATTTATTAGAAACTCTTAAGGGTAATCAGTATTCATGGATTCCCCGTCCCTAGGAAACTTTGGGCATTTGCCTATTTGTATACAGAGTTTGGGATCCACATCACGAGTGAACATCAGGGCATCTTGCTGAGAATTAAAAGGAAATCCGGTTCTAAGAGTACTATTCGCCAGAATCTACGGTGCCTCTTCATAAGGTTTAATCAGCAATCTGGGCTTCTAAGACCCTACATTTTTCAGAGCTA
>NW_007012223.1:0-768 GCF_000164805.1 Carlito syrichta
AAGTATCATTTCCTCATTTTAAGAGCAATTTTGGTGACATTTTTTGGACTTTCTACATAGATAATCTTGATAGTGTGATCTATTTTTTCCCAATCTGTGTAGCCTTTATTTCCTTTTCTTGCCTTATTGCATTATTTAAAACTTAACAGGAAAACTTCGTTGTGTGTGTGTGTGTGTGTGTGTGTGTGTGTGTGTGTGTGTGTTTAATCAAGTTGAGGAAATTCCTTTCCCTCTATTCCTACTTTTCTGAGATATTTTGTCATTAATGGATGCAAGGTTTTGCCAAATGTTTTTTCTGCATATATTGATATGATCATGTGAATTTTCTTCTTTAGTCTGTTATGTGAGGGATTACATCAATTGATTTCTAATGGAGAACCAGCCTAGCATATCTGGAATAAATCCCAGTAGGTCATTGTATATAATTATTTTTATACATTGCTGAATTCAAATTGCTAGTGTTTTGTGGAGGATTTAAAACTTATGTTCATGAGAAATATTGATATTTTGTTTTATTTTCTGGAGATACCTTTGTCTGGTTTTGGTGTTAGAGTAATGTTGACATCTTGAAATATGTTAAGAGGTATCCCCTCTCCTTCTGTTCTGTAAAAGACACTATAGAGAATTGATAAAATTTCTTCCTTAAATGTTTTGTAGAATTTACCAGTTAACCCATCTGGGTTGGCACTTTCTATTTTGGTGGTCATTAATTATTGATACAATTTTTTAAATACTTACTGTTTATTCAGATTGTATATTTTTTTGTGA
>NW_007012224.1:0-975 GCF_000164805.1 Carlito syrichta
TCTCTAATTTTCTAATTTTCTCAAAAATCAATTCTGGCTCTGCCTCTCCTCCCCAAAAGATACCAAGAGCCAATGGTGGTGGACTCGGAGAATCCACGGGAGGAGCCGGGCCCCTACTCCCTCACCCGGTTAATGCTCACCATCCCTTCTGTCTTTGAACAGAAAGGGAGGAGATGTTGGGAGCCATTTTAAAAATAGCAATCATCTCATATAAGCCTTCTTCTTTGTCCTCCGAAAAGCCCGCGCGCGCCAAACCACAACACCCCTCCCACCTCCTCTCCTCATACCACCCACTACTCTTCCTCCTATCATAAGCCGCCACACGCCCTATTTCAGCCCGCCCCTCTTTGCTATGTATATAAGCAATCGCCTAACAATAAAATTTGGAGGCTTGATCAGAACACTGTCTTGCCTCCATTCTGCGTGTCTCCTGTCTCTTTCTGTCTCTTGGTCTCTCTCTCTCTCTTTTCACCAGCAGCAGGTAGTCCTCCTCGTGCCCACGTTTTACTTGTCCCGCTGGTCGGGACACCCACTACTGCCAATCTCTTTTTTATAGTATGATAATTGTTCAACGTTCACTTATGAGTGAGAACATATGGCACTCTGGTCTTTGTTTCTGTGATAAAATCACTGAGTATGATCAACTCTAAATCCATCCAAGTTGCTGCAAAGTCCATATGTTTGTCCTTCTTTGTGGCTTCCTAATATCTGTTTCTGATGAGATAATCCATTGAGGATCTCTTGTATGTGATGCATTGTTTCTCTCTTGCTACTTTCAAGATTCTCTCTTTTCTCTGACTTTCAATAGTTTGATTATGATGTATCTAGGTGTGGGTCTGTTTGAGTTTATCCTACTTGGGGTTTGTTGGTTTCTTGGATGTACAGATTAATGTTTTAAATCCAATTTGGAATATTTTTGCCATTATTTATTCAAACGTGTATCTACTTCTTTCACTTTCTTCTCTCCTTTTGGAC
>NW_007012225.1:0-4402 GCF_000164805.1 Carlito syrichta
AATTCTAACAACTATTATCCTACTATAATCTATTACAAACCTTATCATTAGTACTAATAAGTATAAAAATTATGAACTTACTCTATGTTCTATAAAACTTAATTCAATAACATTTTAACCTAAAACCTAAATCTGATTGCCTATTACATGGAAACTACCTACGTCTCAAAACCTGCCATGCCACTTAAAACAATGAACTGCACAGTTGCCATAACGACAGCCGGGGACTGAAGCAAGCTGAAAGTTACTGCACATACAAAAACCAAGAACGTTCTGCTTGACCAAAAGCAACATAATACAACTATTATCACAGTTATAACATCTAATCATAACCCCAAATGAAACTACATACTGGAACAAAATCTAATCAACCAATTTACCAGGAAATAACAGCTAAAAAATCTTAAGAAGAAAAACAGTTTAGAAAGAAAAAGAGATATAAAATAATTCTGCTGTGCATTTTTCATAGGATATAATAAGATTTTATTTTAGACTGTCACTTCCTAATATTGAAAATTATGTTGTCTTATAATACACTGGTTACTATTCATATGTACACACTTGATGTTATATCCTTGTCTCCAAGGCGACCTTCTGAATAGGCCTTCATAGGCCTCAGCTGTGTGGTTACATATATTGGCTCCCAACAATTATTATACTTACCTGGCAGGGGAGATACCATGATCACGAGGGTGGTTTTCCCAGGGCGAGGCTCATCCATTGCACACCGGATGTGCTGACCCCTGCGATTTCCCCAAATGTGGGAAACTCGACTGCATAATTTGTGGTAGTGGGGGACTGTGTTGGCGCTCTCCCCTGTTAAAAAAAAATTAATTATGTTATTTTTAAACAATTGGAAATGTTCATGGTTATCTCAAGTGTAACAGGGAGCTTTTCTGGCAGACGGCTTAGTTCTAGAAGTCTAACGGGATCTCTTAATATGTACTTCCACGACATAAAACTGCTGTTGTGGAGAAGGTTGTCAGTTGACATTTCTAACCAGGCACATAACGATGATGGTTAGCACAATGCTAAAGGTTATGTGTGCTTACCACATGGAAATGAATAAGAAGTATATTTAAATCACAGTTACCCTGCCCTTTATGGAGAGATGACACAATAAATGACTCTGGATCTAACCAATCATGATTAGCAACATTTTTATTCCTCATAAGAACTAAAAATTAGTATGTGGTATCTCCAGAATGAGTGATATGAATGCCAACTTATAGGCATTTGCAGTTATATAATGAAGAACTCAGTGAGTACAAGAAGTAAATTATGGGTTGAATTGTATTCCCCCAAAAATTCTTATGTCCAAGTCCTAACCCAAGTTGCTGTGAACATGATCTTATTTAGGAATGGGCTCTTTGCAGATGATCAAGTTAAAGTGAGGTCAAGAGGTCGAGCCCTAATCCTGTATGACTGAGTATTTATAAGAGGAGATCCGGATGCTACCTCTACTTGACAAGGAACTGCAGAGATTGCCAGCAAACCACTGGAAGGTAAATGAGAGGCATGGAACAGATTTTTCTTCACAGTCCACAGAAAGAACCAACCCCACTGATCTTGATCTTAGAGTCTTATCGTGGAGAATTGTGAGAAAATAAATTTCAGTTGTTTAAGTCACCAGTTTGTGATACTTTGTTAAAGTAGCCCTAGCAAACTAACACAAAGTGGAATGGGATGTGATATCTCTTCTAAGGACCAAGTAAAAAGGTGAATAGAAGAAAGTCCCCTGTACTGATTAGAAGAGATAGTTTATAAAATATGTTTAGCAAAGTGTGTCCCACATAGTAAGCAGGAAGTGGTGTTGTCATTGCAATTATTGATATTTTGGTCTTGGTTCTTTTAATAATAACATCACTGTTAAAAACTACTGGAGCCAAATAACTTTGCTTTTAAACCCAGTTCCAACACTTTATAGCTGCATGGGCTTGGACAACTTACTTACATTTTCTATAATTCAATTTCTTCATCTCTAAAAATGAGTATACTAATGCCACCTCATGACAATATGAAGTTATATAAAGAGGAATTTAGTATAGGCCCTCTTTGAATCCTCAGTACATTTTAGCTGTTAAATTTGGATAACTGAAAATGTTTGACATTAAGGTTTCACATTAGAATTCACAACATATGCCTTATTAATAAATATTATTTTATTGAAATTTCACTCCAAATTTTCAACTCACTCTTTTATAAAGTTGAGATTTTATTTTAAAAACTTACATTAGATACCATTTTTTTCTCTCGAAACAAGATTTCACATGAACAGTTTGTTTTAAAACACTGGAACACCTCACTGAACAATAATTAAAGTAATGAAATTTTATTCAAAGTACCTAAGTCAGTCCCTTGTAGTCAATTAGGTGTCCAGAGAAGTGCAATTATGTTTAAACCCTCCAGAGCACACTTAAGCCCTTGAAGCTTAAATCCCTGGGGATTTTAGGATAGTGTTATGGGAGATTTGCTTAGGCTATTCATTATCTTCAAGTTAAAAAGCCATAATAACCCATTCAAACCCTAAGCACACCATTGATCAACCAGCACTCTTTTCCTGGTGTTGAGCATATAAGAAAATAAAAAAACATTTTTAAACAAATATATTGAAAAAGCAGAAAAATAAAGCAGAAAATTTTTGAGTGTTTCTTTCTGTTATAAAAGTTTCTGTCAACTTACAAATATCTCAGTTCCTTGTTGGACTGGAGCTTTGCTAATAATGCATTCAATTAATATTCATTTTATGTATTTCAAGCTTTAAACCAGGGGTCCCAAACCCTGGGGCGTGAACTAATATTGGTCCCTGGCCTGTTAGGAGCTGAGCCACACAGCCGGAGTTGAGAGGCAAGTGGAACCCCGTCTCCTGTTAGATCAGCAGGAGCATTAGATTATCATAGGTAAGTACTTGAACAAATATAAAGAACTGTGCATGAGAAGCATGTAGGTTGCATACTCTTTAAAAGACTATAATGCCTGATGATCTTCCGTCCCCCAAACCCCTCTGTGGAAAAATTTTTTTCCATGAAACTGGTCCCCGATTCCAAAAAGGTTGGGGACCACTGCTTTAAACTATATGAATTTCAGAACTTCACAAACGTTAGACTCGGGCATTCCTCTTAACTGGATTCTAAATCTCTATGCTGCAATTTCAGTGAATTCCACACTATTCTGTCCTCAGTATGGAATCATAATTACTGATTGTCATCTGATGAGGGTTCATTCTTTTGTCTGAAGGTTTTTTATAAGAAGTTTTTAATGGAGTTAGCGTTTTTTTCTTACACTAAAACGAAAGTATTGCACTTTAGTATATACACAGTTGACAGTGCAATGAACTAGTGAACTTAAGCTTATTTCTGTCTGAAAAATCTTTACTAATTTATTGATAACTTAAATAAAACATCTTAAAATGGCCTAATCTGGCAAATATATTAAACTTTTACATTAAGTATCACCGAAAAATGAAGCCAGACATGATCCTGGATATTCATTTATTCATCTATCCATTCAGAAAGAAAATATGTAAATGTATATAAATATACATATATGAATTTAAATATTAATTAAATACGAATAAAAGTAAATGTATAAATCATATAACTATATATTTACATAAATAAATACAATTTCAACAGAAGAGAAATACATGAAATCCATAGAATCAGATAGATTAAGTTTAGAATAATCTATGAAAATAACTTGTCACGTAATAGGAGAAAAAATTTGTTAGGCTTTGGGGAGCCCTGCAGCAATGTTGAACTTTCTGATCACGATTTCAGAGAAAAACATAGAGTAACAGTTTTAAATGTTGGAATTTTAGAAACTGTCAGACGTGAAAGTTCAGGCCCTACTTTATCAATTATTAGTCATATGTTTGTAAACAGCTTAGTTAACCTATCAACAGTTATGTAGAATTTCACCAAAATATTCCAACTGAATGTCATTGAATTTTTCTACCTGATCTAAATGAAAACTGTAAAAGAAACATTCAGTGTTTAGGCTAAAATATGCACTTCTGTTTATACTTTGGACCACCTTTCTTATCTGCATGATTTTAAGGGAGTGTACTGTAATTCACGTTCTTGTCATGAATAAACAAGAATGGGTTTACCAGAGATAGCAATATACTTGAAATTTAGAATTTTATTTTAGAGTAGAGGTAGTGATTCCCACTCAGACTGAATCATTCCTGGGAAGTCCTAATTGTGGTAGATTGTTAGTATACAAGGAAACTTAACATTTCCACTTCATTTTTCCATACCTCTTGTTTCCCCATATAAACTTTTGAAGCACAAGAAGACAGAAAATATGGTAATGTTATTTTTCTTTACTTGCCATTTTATAAGGGAGCAAACATTAATCTTGGATTGCCAGGAGTCTCTCAAAATGATCCTTCAGGATG
>NW_007012226.1:0-937 GCF_000164805.1 Carlito syrichta
ATAACTCCCATGGGAACAGAAGCTTTCTTTACCAATTTATTACGTACAAGACAGCAAAATTATTAGAAGTAGATCAGCCCATTTTAGCCATAGAGAATAGTTATTACTATAGCCCTACAGAAAATTATGTATGATCTGAATAGCTTTTGAAAACCAACATGTTTTGGTTAAGACTATATATTTAGATATTAAGTAAACTTAGTAGGATATATATATATATATATATATATATATATATATATTACTCAGTTTTAAGAGTCCTATCATTTATAGTACAAGTAGAGTGACTATGAAAGAAACTGAAAAGAATAGAAGATAAAAAAAAAAGATTAAGAAGCCAGAAAAGAAAAAGTCCAACAAGATAGTAAAAATAGAAATAAGTGATCAGGGAAATGCTTCCTTTATTTCAATACCTCTTAGCATTTTCTTTTCTTTTCTTTTCTTTTTTTTTTTTTTTTTTGCTTAAGTATGAATATAATTAATCCATTTTTTGCCAAAGAACTTTATTTAGCTGGCTGTTTACCTTTCTGCAAAGCCTCATTACCCATAAAAACAAAGAATGAAGATGATTAATGTGCTCTAAGTGTGATGTTCAAATTGTAATTTTCATATACGTAAATGGATGCTTCTGCAGTATTTTGTTTGATAATTTACAGAGTTAGCACCGTCCAAACCACTAATCAGTTTCTTTTTATGATGACAGCTGCAGTAGATTCTTGTGGAATGCTAATTTTCATTAGTGTCTTCCCTTCCTGTGAACTGTATTCCTAGCTCAGGAGTGATTTCATCATTGCAAAGTAAAGTTTGAGAGAGAAGACTTTGGGGTTATTCATTATTTTTCTGACAGTGCATAGAGATAGAAAGGATTGCAAACAAAAAATCAAATGAATGAATTTCAAATGCGTGGAATGAATATAAATAATATATACAATAGCTG
>NW_007012227.1:0-759 GCF_000164805.1 Carlito syrichta
AATAGCGGCAGATTTATCCACAGAAACCCTTCAGGCTAGGAGAGCTTGGAGCCCTATCTTCAAAGTTCTAAAAGAGAAACAATTTCAACCAAGAATAACCTACCCAGCCAAACTAAGCTTCATTAGTGAGGGACAATTGAAATCTTTTCCAGATATGCAATCCCTAAGAACCTATGCTGCCACCAGACCACCTCTACAAGAAACACTTAAGAAAGTACTGAACACAGAAGAAAAGGAAAAAAGAACAACAACATTCTTCACAAGAGTACAGGCAAAAGATTAAAAACACACATGAACCAACTCCAAAACCCAAAGAAAGACAAAAAACAAACAGGAACAACTCTGTAAGTACCTTATGACAAGGATCAACTCTTGCATTTCAATTATTAGCCTAAATGTGAACGGACTAAATGCACCACTGAAAAGACATAGAATGGCAAAATGGATAAAATATCATCAGGCAACAATCTATTGCCTTCAAAAGACTCACCTCACTAGAAAGGACACCCACAGACTCAAAGTAAGAGGATGGGAAACAAACTTTCAGGCGAACAGAATAAAAAAGAAAGGAGGAGTAGCAATCTTAATTTCAGACAAAATACCCTTCAAGCTATTAAAAATCAAAAAAGATACAGAAGGCCTCTACATAATGATAAAAGGCTCAATCCATCAACAAGAAATACCTATCCTAAACATATATGCACCCAACATAGGTGCGCCAACTTTCATAAAGCAACTTCTAGGAAAACTAAAGAAAGA
>NW_007012228.1:0-621 GCF_000164805.1 Carlito syrichta
ACAAATAAGGCAAATAGTATCAGACGGCACAATTATGGGAAGTAGGATCAAATGAAACTAATAAGGCAAGTGGGATCAGTAGGCACTAATAAGGCAAGTAGGATCAGACGGCACTTATAAGGCAAGTATGAGCAGTCGGAACTAATAAGGCAAGAAGGATAAGATGGCACTAATAAAGCAGGTAGTATCAGACGGCATTAATGAGGCAAGTAGTATCAGACGGCACTACTAAGGCAAGGAGTATCAGACAGCACTAATAAGGCAAGGAGTATCAGACAGCACAAATAAGGCAAGTAATATCACACAGCACTAATAAGGCAAGTAGGATCAGACGGCACTAATAAGGCAAGAGTATCAGACGGAAATAAAAAGACAATGAGTATCAGAATGCACTAATAAGGCAAGGAGTGTCAGGCAGCACTAATAAAGCAAGGAGTATAAGACGGCACTAATAAGGCAAGAAGTATCAGATGGCACTAATAAGGGAAGTAGGATAAACGGCACTAGTAAAGCAAGTAGGATTAGTCGGCACTAATAAGGCAAGTCAGATCAGACGGCACTAATAAGGCAAGAGTATCAGACGGAAATAAAAAGACAATGAGTATCAGAATGCACTAATAA
>NW_007012229.1:0-4421 GCF_000164805.1 Carlito syrichta
CAGGTAGTTAAGACAGTTGGCTAGCCTGCTGGCTACGTAGATAGCTAGCAAGTTAAGTGAGGTGGCTAGTCAGCTTGCTAGCTTAAGTCAGCTAGGTAAGTCAACTGTCTAGCCTGCTGGCTAGATAGGTAATCAGCTAGTTAATTCAGTTGTCTAGCCAGCTGACTAGATGGTTAAGTCAGCTAATTAAGTCAGCTGGCAACCAGGTAGCTTGCAAGTTAAGTCAGCTAGGTAAGTCACGTTGGAACCAGCTGTCTAGGTAGTTATTTCAACAAGTTAAGTCAGCTGGCTAGCTAGGAGTTTAGCTATCTTCGTCAGCTAGCTATGGTAGCTAGGTGGCTAGTTAAGACAGTGTCTTAAGTCAGCTGCCTAGCTAGATAGCTAGCTATACAGCTAGCTAGTTAAGCAGCTAGATAAACCAGCTTACTAGCTAGGTAGCTAGCTGACTAAGTCAGCTGGTTAAGTTAGATTGCAAGCTAGTTAATTCAGCGAGTTAAGTCAGATGGCTAGCCATCTAGCCAGCTGACTTGATGGGTAGCTACCTAGTTAATTCAGCTGGCTAGCCCGTTATATAGCTACTTAAGTAATCTAGTTAAGTCAGCTCACTAGTCAGCTGGTTACCTAGGTACCTAGGTGTTAAGTCAGCTGGCAAGCCAGTGGGATACGTAGGTAGCTAGCTAGTTAAGTCAGTTGGCTATTCAGCTGGCTGGCTCGGTACCTAAGTTGTTAAGTCAGCCTGTAGCCAGCAGCTAGTTAGTTAAGTCACTTAGTTTAGTCAGTTGACTATACAGCTGGTTACCTAGGTAGCTAGATAGTTAAGTCAACTGTCTATTCCACTGACTAGCTTGTTAAGTCACCTAGGTAAGTCAGCTGCCTAGCTAGCTGGCTAACTAGGTAGCTTGCTAATTAGGTCAGCTGGCTAGACAGCTGGCTAGTTAGTTAAGTCACCTAGTTTAATCAGCTGGCTAGCCAGATGTCTAGATATATAACAAGCTAGTTAATTCACCTGACTAGCAAGCAGGCCAGCAATTTAAATCAGCTAGTTAAGTCAGCTGGCTCACCAGCTGTCTAGCTAGGTAACGTAGCTACTTAATCAGTTGGCTAGCCAGCTGGCAAGCTAATTAAGTCAGCTAGGCACGTCACCTCACTAGCCAGCTAGATACCTAGGTAGAGAGCTAGTTAAGTAAGCGGGCTAGCCAGCTGGCTAACTAGTTAATTCAGCTAGTTGAGTCAGTTGGGTAGCCAGCTGGCTAGGTATTCAAATCAGCTAGTTAATTCAGCTGGCTTCCCAGCTGCTAACTAGTTAAATCAGTTGGCTAGCCAGCAGGCTAGCTGGTTAAGTCAGGTAGTTAATTCAGCTGGCCCGGCAGCTGGCTTGCTAGTTAAGTCAGCAAATTAAGTCAGCAGGACAGTCAGCTGGCTTGCTAGTTAAGTAAACTAGTTAAGTCAGCTGATGAGCCAGCTGTCTAGCTAGGTAGCTAGCTAGTTAAGTCAGCTAGTAAAGTCAGCTGGTTAGATAGGTATCTAGCTAGTTAAGTCAGTTAGTTTAGTCAGCTGGCTAGCCAGCTATCTAGCAGGTTACCTAGTTAGTTAAACTAGCTGGTTACCAAGATGGCTAGGCAGTTAAGTTACGTAGTTAATTCAGCTTGCTGGCAGCAGTTTAGCTAGGTAGTTAGGTAGTTAAATCTGTTGTCAAGCCAGAGGGCTATGTAGCTAGGTAGCTAGTTAAGTGTGCTGGCAAGTCATCAGGCTATCTAGTTATGTCAGCTAGTTAAATTAGCTGGCTATCAAGCTGTCTAGCTAGGTATGTAGCTAGTTAAGTCTGCTAGCTAGCTAACTGGCTACTTAGTTAAGTCAGCTAGTTAAGTCAGCAGGTTAGACTGCTGGCTATCTATGTAGCTAGGCAGTTAAGTCACTTGGCTAGCCAGCTGGCAAGCTAGTAAAGTCAGCTAATTTACTCAGCTGGCTAACCAGCTATTTAGCTTGTTAAGTCAGCTGGTGAAGTCAGTTGTCTAGCCAGCTGGCTAGCTAGCTATAAAGCTGGTTACTTCAGATGGGTAGCCAGCTGGCTCACTAGTTATTTCAGCTAGTTAAGTCAGCTGACTAGCTAGGTAGCTAGGACATTAAATCAGCTGGCTAGTCAGCTGGCTAGCTATTTAAGTCAGATAGTTAGGACAGTTGGCTAACCAGCTTGCTAAGTAGGTAGCTAGCTAGTTATGCCAGCTGACTAGCCAGCTGGCTATCTAGTTAAGTCACTAATTAAGTCAGCTGAGAAAGCTGCTGGCTAGCTAGGTAGCTTGCTAGTTAAGTCAGCAGGTAGACAGCTGGCAAGCTAGAGAACTCACCTATTTAATTCAGCTGGATAGCCAGCTGGCTAGCTATGCAGCATGCTAGTTTATTCAACTGGCTAGAAAGCAGGCCAGCTAGTCAAGACAGCTTGTTAAGTCAGCAGGCTAGTATGCTTCCTGGCTAGGTTGTGACCTATTTAAGTCTGTTCAGTAGTCAGCTGGCTAGCTAATTATGTCACCTAGTTAAGTCAGCTCGCTATCCAGGTGGCTAGAGAGGTACAGAGCTAGTTAAGTCAGATGCCTAGCCGTCAAGATATCTAGTTAAGTCAGCTAGTTTCGAGACCTGGCTGGCCAGCTGCCTAGGTCGTTAATCAACTAGTTAAGTCAGCTAGCTAACCAGCTGGCTAGTTAGTTATGTCACATCTTTATGTCAGTTGGCTAGCCAGCTTGCTAGTTATTTAAAAAGCTAGTTAAATCAGAATGCTAGATAGCTGGCTAGCTAGTTATTTCAGCTATTAAAGTCATCTGGCTAGCTAGGCAGATAGGCAGTTAAGTCAGCTAGTTATGTCAGTTAGCCAGTTATTTGTCCGGTAATTAAGTGGCCTAGATAGCCAGAGAGATAACTATGTAGCTGGCTAGTTATTTCTGCTAGTAACATCAGCTGGCTTACTGCATAGCTAGCTAGTTAAGTCAGCTAGTTAAGTCAGTTGGCTAGCTAGTTAAGTCAGCTTGATAAGTCAGCAGGCTAGAGAGCTGCCTTGCTGGGTTGCTAGCTAGTTAATTCAGTTGGCTAGCCAGCTGGCTAGCTAGTTAAGTAACCTAGTTATGTCAGTTAGCTAGAGAACTGGTTATCTAGTAAGTTAGGTAGTTAAGTCAGCTGGCAAGCAAGGGGGATACGTAAGTAGCTAGCTATTTTAGTCAGCTGGCTAGCCACCTGGCTAGTTAGTGATGTCAGCTAGTTAAGTCAGCTGGCAGCTAGTTAAGTCAGCTGGCTAGCTGGGTTCACCAGCAGAGTGACTGGCTAATTAAGCCCAGCTGGCTATCCGACCATCCAGCCAGATTGAGGGCTATTTATTCTGTCTGGCTAGGGAGCTGGTCAGCCCACTAGCTAGCTAGCCAGCTGCCTAGCCAGCTAGCCAGCCAGCTATCTAGCTAGTCAAACCAGATGGCTAGCCATGTAGACAATCATTTAGCTAGCTAAGTCAGCTGGCTAGCCAGTTATCCAGCCCAGTTACTAGTCAGCTAGTTAAGTCAACTAGCTAGACAACTAGCTTGTGAAGTAAGCTAACAAGTCAGCTAAACATTCAGCTAGGTAATGAAGTCAGCTAGCTAGTCAGCTTGCTAGTCTGCTAGATAGTTTAGTCAGTTAGCCAGCTAACTAGCCAGATAGCTATCTAGTTAAGTCAGCAAGCTAGAGTTAGATAGCTTGTTTGCCAGCTATTTATGTCAGCTAGATAGCCAGCTAGCTAGTCAGATAGCTATTTATGTCAGCTAGAAAATCTGCTAGCTACTTAGCTAACTAGTCTACTAGCAACTCAGCTATCTGGTCAGACACCTAGTGGACTCACTCTCATTCCATCAGGTCAGCTAATTAGTTGGCTCACTCTCCTGCAAACTGGTCAGTGAACTATATGACTCCCTCAACAGACAACAGGACAACTAAATTGTCAGCTTGCTCACAGGACAACAGGTCAGCTAACTTGTTGGCTTGCTCACCAGCTGACTAGTTATGTCAGCTCACTGGTCAGCTCGCAACCTGGCTGACTAGTTAAGACAGCTCACATGTCGGGGCACTCACTGGCCGACTAGTTAATTTAACTAACCAGTCGGTTCATTCACCAGCTGACTAGTTAACTCTTCTGAGCATTCGGCTCACTCACTAGCCAACTAAAGTTGGATGACCAGTCAGCTCACTCGCTGGCTGAGTAATTAAATCAGTTGACCAGTCGGCTCACTTGCCCATCAAATAGTTAAGACAGCTGGCCAGTTGGCTCACTCGCCAGCCAATTAGTTAAGTCAGCTCACCTGTGGGCTCACTCGTTGGCCTACTAGTTAAGTAAGCTAACCAGTCGACCGACTAGCTGGCCAACTATTTAAGTCAGCTAATGAATCGGCCACTAGTCAGCCAACTAG
>NW_007012230.1:0-537 GCF_000164805.1 Carlito syrichta
AACAGCCGGGCTCGGTGGCTCAGCCTGTAATCCCGCGCCTTTGGGAGGCTGAGATGAGTGGATTGCCTGAGCCCGCGGGTTCGAGACCCGCCTGGGCAGCGAGACCTCATCTCTACAATCAGTCAAAAAATCAGCCGGGCGTGGTAGCGCACACCTGTAATTCCGGCTACTCGGAAGGCTGAGGCGGAAGGATCGCTGGAGCCCAGCAGGTCGAGGCTGCGGTGGCCGGGAGCGGCCACTGCACTCCAGTCTGGGCGACAGAGTGAGACTCCAACTCAAAAAAAAAAAAAAGGCATAACAAGCGCAGTGGCTACATTGCATTTTGCTCAATTTCTGATAACTTCCTTTCTATTAGCATTCTGTAGTCTTTCTTTTAATGTCAAACTTTGATCCCTGTGATCCACCTTCAGTTTTCTTCTTCCTGAGCTCAACAATACACCAAAAATTAGCTGGGTTTGATGGGCATGAGAGCCTGTAATTCCAGATACTTGGAAGACTGAGGTGAAGAGTCACCCAAGCCCAGCAGTTCGAGGCTGC
>NW_007012231.1:0-701 GCF_000164805.1 Carlito syrichta
AAACTTCTGAACCGAGGTTATTCTGAACTGTCCTTCACAGCAGATCAGGGGAACTGACCCTAACTGCAAACTAATTTACCAGCTTGAAAAGAAAACTAGAAATCAGACCTGAAAGGACATTGGACCTAAACGAAATGTCACAGAGTGTGCTTCATTGATTCTATTAGTTTAATGACTTAATTCTATTCCTACTCTATTGTTCCCTTTTTTCTCTTTTCCTTTTCCTTTTCTTCTCTTTTATTCTGTCTGTAAACCATGTCTTTGTATAGAGGAACAGCACACTAATAAGGTGGTTGGATAGCTGGTATGTTAGCATCACTATATGTTTTATTTTTGTTTGTATGAGAGTTGGTTCGACTGTATCTGTGGTCTATTGTTTTTATCTGTTTCAGTATAGGCCTCTCTCTCTATTTGTTGGCACACTCGTTTGTTTCCCCCTTTACTCCTCTATCTCTCCACTCCCCTCTTCAACCCACTATCTGCTCCATTCTCTCCCCTCTGCTAACCACATTTTATTTCAGGGAGTAAACCTACAGCCCCACTGCACGGACAGATTCCAGGGTAGTGGGAAGTGGGTTCCACATTATCCACACGCCTGTCAGCGAATACCAGGACCTGCAGACAGATTTTGAATCACAGCTCTCCCCTTAAGTACATCTCAAAACTGCAAAAAGGGACCACCTCCAACCTACAGTGCAACT
>NW_007012232.1:0-716 GCF_000164805.1 Carlito syrichta
CAGGAAGGTCTGAAATCACAAACAGATTAATAGGGGCAAATAGTGATAAGTGATAAGATCCTATAGCCGGGTGTGGTAGCGTGCGCCTGTAGTTCCAGCTACTTGGAAGGCTGAGGCTGAAGGATGGCCGGAGCCCAGCAGGTCGAGGCTGTGGTGGCCGGGAGCAGCCACTGCACTCCAGTCTGGGTGACTGAGTGAGACTCCAACTCAAAAAAAGAAAAGAACCTCAAGAGCTAAACATGGGGCACACTGTTAAGACACCCCATCTAAGGTTCCATCATACCCATATATTTTCATTTCCAATATTCTCAAACTCATTGTGATACAGATCCATCTAAACTCTCTGTTCTCATCATTCATTTCCTTCTACTCTTCTAACTTGCTTTAAAATATTTTTCCCCAGCAAAAAATAGAAATAACAACTCTGATTTCCTGATGACCCTAGGATGATTATGCATGATCCACATTTTATCTTTTTTAATTAAAAAATAATTGCATGATACGTACTTTGTTCCTGGCTGTTGTTGCCCATCATTGTATTTGGGGAATTCATCCAACTTTTATGTGAGTGTAGTTCATCCACTCCCACTGCTGCTTATTTTCATAGTATGCATGGAAACAATTTTTTATTACGTATAGTAGCCAGGCAATTGGATTGCTTTTCATTCCGGAGATACTCAACAGGTAATGATCTGGACGCTCTATTTCATGTATTT
>NW_007012233.1:0-759 GCF_000164805.1 Carlito syrichta
GATTTTATCTGTGGTGGGTTCCTCAATGACTGGGACTCCTCTGTGATAGGCACCTCACTGACTGGGTCTCCTTTCTCTGATGAAAGCCCATGCAAGTAGCATTCCTCTGTGATGAGTGCCCCAGTGACTGGGCCTCTTCTTTGTTCATGACCTCAGTGACTATCTCTCTTCTGTGATGGGTGCCTCAGTGACTGCCCTCCTTTGTGTTTGGTGCCTCACTGACTGACCCTGCTCTGTGATCAGTGCTCCAGTTACTGGTTTTAATCTGTAGTGAGTGACCCTCATCTGAGAGAGGTACCCCAGTGACATGGCACTTCTGTGTTGGGTTCTCCACTGATTAGCCCTCCACAGTTATGGGTGTCCCAGTGACTGGTTTCTTCTGTGATGGCTGCTCATGTGACTGATCTTCCTCTGTAATGGGTGTCACAGTGACTGGCTTTCTTCTGTGATGTATTCACCGGTGATCATCTTCCTCCAGTTTTGCTTGCCCCAATGACAGTCCCTTTTCAATATGGGTGACCCAGTGACTGGTCTTCCAATGAAATGGGTGATCCAATACCTGGGCCTCCTCTGCAATGGGTGCCCCAGTGACAAGTCAACCTCTGTAATGGGCAACCCAGTGACTGAAGTTTTTTTGTGATATGTGACCCAGTGACTTGGCCTCCTCTGTTATGCATGCTTAGTTACTGGGCCTCGTCTGTGATGGGTACACCGGGGATTTTTTTCTTTTCTGTGATCATTACCCTAGTGATTGACCAT
>NW_007012234.1:0-812 GCF_000164805.1 Carlito syrichta
ATTACCTCTTTCTCTTCCCAAGAGAAAGAGATATATAACAAGATAATGAAAGAATATTTATCTTTCTCTTCACCAAGAGAAAGAGGTATATAACATGATAATGAGGACAAAAATACAATTCTAAGTTTAGTTAAATATTGGCAGTAGAGTCATCCCTGGACCCACACAGAAGCCAAGCCCATGGATGCTCAAGTCCTTTATATAAGATGGCATAGTACTTACACATATCTACTCAAATCCTTCCCTATATCTTAAGTCATCTCAAGATTATAATATCTAATACAACATATATGCTATTTAAACAGTTATTATTCACATTGTTTAGGAAATAATGGCAAGAATAAAATCTGTATATGTAAACACTCAACCATTCATTTTTTTTTTCTCTCTAATGTCTTTGATCTAATCTGATTTGTTGGAATGATACCCACAAATATGGAGGCCCAACTGTTATGCAATATTTATTAGTATGAAATGCAAATTGCTACTTTTGGGTTTAAAAAGTTAGAGTGAAAATTCAGGAATATATTCACAAAAAAGATGGAAAATAATATTCAGTATGAATAGAGCATGTCACGATTCAGAAAAGGTATAAAATTATTGTAGAAATGGAAATTTTTTTTTTTTTTGAGTTGGATTCTCACTCTGTCGCCCAGACTAGAGGGCAGTGGCCGCTCTCAGCCACCACAGCCTCGACCTGCTGGGCTCCGGCGATCCTTTCACCTCAGTCTTCCAAGTAGCCAGAATTACAGGGCATGCACTACCACGCCTGGCTGATTTTTTTGATTTATTGTAGAGATGAGGTCTCGCTG
>NW_007012235.1:0-599 GCF_000164805.1 Carlito syrichta
CTATGTAGATAAGTATATGCTTAGAATAAGATATTTAGGTTATAAGACGATATTCTCGTCTAAGAACTATGTAGCACATTTTTAAATTGTCTCCAGATAGTTCATGTTTCAAGGAAGTCAGTTGCTAGTCTGGCTTCTGATTCCTTTGTGAACTTTTTTTTCCTGTAGAGTTGACAGTAAGATGAATTAAATAAACTTGTGTTTCAAATATTTTGTTCTAGTAGGTGTCTATATGTATTTGTATCTTTACATACTAGGCCATTGGAATAAGGAGAGCTCTTTTTTTTTTTTTGAGTTGGAGTCTCACTTGGTCGCCCAGACTGGAGTGCAGTGGCTGCTCCCGGTCACCGCAGCCTCAACCTGCTGGGCTCTGGCGATCCTTCCACCTCAGCCTTGCAAGTAGCTGGAATTACAGGCATGCGCTACCACACCCAGCTGATTTTTTTATTTATTGTAGAGATGAGATCTCGCTGCCCAGGCGGGTCTCAAACCCGCGGGCTCAGGCAATCCACTCACCTCAGCCTCCCAAAGGCGCGGGATTACAGGCTGAGCCACCGAGCCCAGCTAGGAGAGCTCTTTTAACCTTTATATTTGTTTTG
>NW_007012236.1:0-788 GCF_000164805.1 Carlito syrichta
CCCGTGTAACAAGCCTGCATATATACCCTCTGAATTTAAAATATATTTAATTAATTAATTTAAAAAAAATAAAATATTTTTGCTAGAAGGGGGAGAAAACAAGAAAACAAGCTGTCTTTAAAGAATTGATAGGCTGCATATACAAGTAATGACAGTAATGGCTGTGTTTTAAGAAACTGTTTTTCACAAAGGCAGGTGTCAGGAACTTCTTGCCAACACCTTGGCCTAATGTAGGGGTATCTCTATGGCTACTGTATTTGAAAGTATTACAGCTGTCTACTTTTTAAAATAGCTTCTTTATTCACACTTTTCCTTTAGTATAATTAGTAAGGTATATGTCTTCTACACAGTTTATTTAAAATGTTTTGGACATGGATCATCAGAGGATCTATGAAATCTAAGCTATTTTATACAATAGTAACATAAAATTATTTCAAAAAGACAGTAATGAATTAGAAAAAAACCCTTCCATTTCTTAAAATCATACAGGTAACAAGATGATTGCATTTACATCAATCTACTATTGTAAAACATGACGTGAAATTTAACATTTAAAGGATTTATTTGAAATTAACAAAGGAAGTTCAGAAAGATCAAGATTACAGAAAACATAAGATCGACATTGCAGTAGTCAGAAAAGTACAAATATTGCTCCATCAACATGTGGTCAGACGTGCTACTGTTATTGGATAGCTAATATCTGAAGCTTCACCCAGTGATGGAAGAAGAGAATTCAGTGTAAATCTAGAATTATGCAATACTTTTGGTGTAAAAACAGAGGAACAATG
>NW_007012237.1:0-679 GCF_000164805.1 Carlito syrichta
TAGTCCTACTCCAAAATGTATGCTCTAGTGGCTAGACCTCCTCCGTAATGGGAATTCAGGTTTTGGACCTCTTCAATAATGGGTGCCACAGTGACAGGCTCTACTCTGTGATGAATGCCCCAATGACTCGTCATCTTCCATAATAGATGAGCCACTGACATGGCCTCCTCAATGATGGGTGCCCCACAAATAACCCACTTCTGTGATGGACGACCAGTTATAAACCCTCTTCCAAAACGGGTACCCCAATGATTCACCATCTCTGTGATCAGGGCCATAGTGATTTGCCCTCCTCAGTAATGGGTGTTTAAGTAAGTGTCCCTCCTCCTTATTTAGTGCCCCAGTGACTACTATCATTTTTGTTGTGTGCCTCAGTGAATGTCTCTCCTCTAATGGGTGTCTCAGTGACTTGCTCTACTTTGAGATAGATGACTCACTGACCATGACTCCACTTTAATGGGTTGCAAGTGAATGGTCATCCTGTGGAATGGATGCTCCAGTGATAGGCCCTCATTTGTGATGGTTGTCCCAGTGAATACACCTCTTAAAACATTTGTGCCTCAGTTACAAGTTCCCCTCTGTGATGGATGACCAGTAACTGGATCGCATCCAAAAAGGTTGCCCCAGTGATTTGCCCTTCTCTTTGGTAGGCTCCCCCATGTCTGGATTTCCTTTATGA
>NW_007012237.1:1144-2448 GCF_000164805.1 Carlito syrichta
GTGTATCCTATAAAATAGCTTCCCCTGTCATTTGTGCAATTATGAATGTCCTTCCTCTGTGATGGGAGCCAAAGGGTTGGATGTGCATAGTAATGTATGTGCTAGTGAAGTTCCTTCCCTCTGTGATTGGCGCCCTAACGATTGGCCTCATCTGTGAAGGTTTAACTGGTGTTTAGCCCACATGCAAATTAGTTCTTCAGTGACTAAGCATCTTCTCATATGAGTGTTTCACATACTGGGCCTCCGCTCTATCGGGTGTTAAGTGACTGTTCCTCCTTTGTGATATGTTTTCCAGTGACTAGTGCTCCTCCATAATGTGTGCTCTGTGACTATGACTTTCCTGTGTGCTCTGTGACTATGACTTCCCAGTGATTTCGGCCCCAGAGCCTGGCTTTCATATATGATGGATACCCCAGTGAGTAGTACTCCTTTGTGAATGGATGTCCCAGTGACTAGACTTCCTTCCAAATGGGTGCTAAATTGACTGGGAATCCTCTGTAATTGGTGCCCCAGTGACTGAGCTTCCAAATAGGTAACCACATTGACTACCAGCCTGTGTCATGGGTATTCCAGTAACTGGACCTTCTCCATAATTAGTGTATCAGCAACTTGTCCTTGTCTGTGTTTGTTTCCCCCGTGATTGCTTCTTGTCTGTGATGGGTGCTCTACTGGCTGACCATACTGTGTGATGCACACCCGAATAACAGGTCTTCACCTCTGTGATGGGTGACAATTGACTGTCCTCCTTCTGTGATAGCTGCCCCAGTGACTCAGTCTCCATCATATTGACGCCCCAGTGACTGATCATCCTCCATTATGGGTACCTCAGTGAGGAGACATTCTCTGTGCTTGGCACCCAGTGACAGGCCTTCCTCCTTATTGATTACTCCAGTGACTAGCCCTCCTCTGTGATGGGTGTCCCAATTATTGGACTTTCTTCATAATAGCTGTTCTGTTGATTTGCTCTCTTTTGTGATGGGTGTCAGTGATTGGGCTTCCTCCATAATGTGTGCCCCAGTGAGTGACATTCATATATAATGGTTGCCCCCGTTAGGAGTCCTTCTCTGTAATGGATGTTCCAGTGACAAGGCCTCCTCCATTTTGAGTGACCTTGTGACTGACATCCTCTGTGATTATTACCCCAATGACTTGACGTCCTCTGTGAGGGGAGACTCAGCAACTAGCCCTCTTTTGTGAAAGGTGTCCTGATAACTGGACCTCCTTTCAAATTGGTGCCACTGTGGCTAGCCCTTCTCTGTGATTGGTGCCCCAGTTCCTGGACTTCCTTTATAATGGATGACCCA
>NW_007012237.1:2468-3041 GCF_000164805.1 Carlito syrichta
TGTGTGATGCACACCCGAATAACAGGCCTTCACCTCTGATGGTTGTCCTGATGCCTAACTGTTCTCCACAAATGGTGCCCCAGTAACACACACACCTCTGTGGTGGGTGACAATTGACTGTCCTCCTTCTGTGATAGCTGCCCCAATGACTCAGTCTCCATCATATTGACGCCCCAGTGACTGATCATCCTCCATTATGGGTACCTCAGTGAGGAGGCATACTCTGTGCTTGGCACCAAGTGACAGGCCCTCCTCCTTATTGATTACTCCAGTGACTAGCCCTCCTCTGTGATGGGTGTCCCAATTATTGGACTTTCTTCATAATAGCTGTTCTGTTGATTTGCTCTCTTTTGTGATGGGTGTCACAGTGATTGGGCTTCCTCCATAATGTGTGCCCCAGTGAGTAACATCCATATATAATGGTTGCCCCCGTTACGAGTCCTTCTCTGTAATGGATGTTCCAGTGACAGGGCCTTCTTCATTTTGAGTGACCTTGTGACTGACATCCTCTGTGATTATTACCCCAATGACTTGCCGTCCTCTGTGAGGGGAGACTCAGCAACTAGCCCTCTT
>NW_007012238.1:0-1236 GCF_000164805.1 Carlito syrichta
TCCTACCTAGCTAACCTGCTGGTCAGCAAGTCGACTTAACTAGGTGACTTAAGTTGCTAGCCAAGTGGCTAGCCAGATGACTTAACTAGCTAGCAACTGTGCTAGGCCGCTGGCTAACCAGCTGACTTAACTAACTGACTTAACTAGCTAGCCAGCTGATTTAACTCCTGACTTAACCAGCTAGCCAGCTGGATAGCCAGATGACTTAGCTAGCTTGCTACCTAGCTAGCCAGCTATTTGGACAGATGACTTAACTAGTTGACTTAACCAGCAAGCCAGCTGGCTATCCAGCTGATTCAACTAGCTGATTTAACTATTTAGGCAGCTTGCTACCCAGTTGACTTACCTAGCTCTCTACCTCCTTAGATAGCTGGTAAGTCAGCTGATTTAACCAGCTGAATTAATTGCCTAGACAATTGGTCAGCCAACTAACTTAAGTAGCTATGTTGCCATCTGATTTAACTAGCTAACTTAAACTGCTGGCCTGTTTCCTAGTCATCAGAATTAACTAGATTTCTATACATCTAGCCACCTGACTAGCCAGCTGACTTAACTAGGTGACTTAAATAGCTGGCCAGCTATCTAGCCAGCTGACTTAAATAGATAACTACCTGGTTAGCTAGATGGCTAGCCAGCTGGCTTAACTAGCTAGCTACTTGGCTGGTTGAGTGACTAGTCAGCCGACTAGGTTGCTAGCAGGCTGGCCAGCTGGCTAGCCTGTCAGCTTATATAGCCAGCCAGCTGGCTGGACAGTCGGATAGCCAAGCAGCTTAATTAGCCAGTCACCCTGCTGATCAGCCGGCTAGCAAGGTGGCTTAACTAGCTGGCCACCTACATGACCAGCCTGCTAACCAGCCGACTTAACTAGCTGACTTAACTAGATATCCATCTGGGTAGTGAGCTGGCTTAACTAGCTCACCACCTAGCTAGCCAGCCGGTAAGTCAGCTCACTTAACTCACTGACTTAACCAGCTAGCCAGCCAGCTAGCCAGCAAGCTTAATTAGCTAGCTACCTACTTAGCCTGGTGGTTAGCCAGCTGATTTAACTAGTTGACTTAACCAGTTAGACAGCTGGCTAGCCAGCTGACTTAACTAGCTAGCTAGCTAGCTAGCCAGATGGCTAGCTACTTGAATTAACTAGCTGACTTAATCAGCTAGCCAGCAGCTAGCCAGCTGCCTCAACTATGTGACATAACTCGTTAGCCAGATGGCTAGCCAGCTGACTTAACTAGCTGA
>NW_007012239.1:0-779 GCF_000164805.1 Carlito syrichta
CTAATTCCATCCAGGTTGCTGCGAAATTTGCTGTTCTTAATAGAGTGACATTGTCATGGACTTTGTAGTCAGGTTTGAATCTCACCTGGCTATGTGTGAAGCTATTTGACCTTGACATGTTCCTCCATCCTGGTTTCCTTGCCCGGGAGATGGAATTTAATAGTGATTGGTGAAAATGAATACACGAGATAAAATGTAACATCGTGAGTACTGGCCACTATACTTATCGTTAATCTATTTTTAGAGTGCAAATTCTCATAGTTGCAAAAAGGCATATTAAGAAGTGGATTGAAATACCACATTCTAGAACTTCACATGGATCTTTTGGAAGAAATATCTAGTTTTCTTTAAGCACCTGATTGTGCACGTGAAGTCACATACCACAACAGAATATATTGGTGGTACTGATAGTTGTTTTGGAGTTTGTGTTCAGTCCTTCTCGGTGGATCCTGGGTGCAACCTTAGACCCCAAATGGGTAGAGAAGTGTTTTTCTTGGTGCCTGTCTATTGCCCCTGGTTACGTGTTACACTGTGACCCACCTTGGAACCTCACAGTCACATCTGTCATTGTTTCACGCGGATCCAGCCAGTCCACAAGCACAGCTCTCCAGGGAGAAAGATTGTAGCAGACACTTCCCATCTCTAGCTCATATTCTAGATACTACACGGGATTTTCCAGGAACCCTGTGTGTTCAGCCATTATTTAAATCCTAATTTATGTGGCTTACTAAGTCTGATCAGAAATAATCTATTATGGTTTTGAAAATATGAGTGAACTT
>NW_007012239.1:799-4752 GCF_000164805.1 Carlito syrichta
TTATGAGTGAGAACATGTGATGCTCAGAACTTTGTTTCTGCGAGAGGTCACTCAGTGTTATAAACTAATTCCATCCAGGTTGCTGCGAAATTTGCTGTTCTTAATAGAGTGACATTGTCATGGACTTTGTAGTGAGGTTTGAATCTCACCTGGCTATGTGTGAAGCTATTTGACCTTGACATGTTCCTCCATCCTGGTTTCCTTGCCCGGGAGATGGAATTTAATAGTGATTGGTGAAAATGAATACACGAGATAAAATGTAACATCGTGAGTACTGGCCACTATACTTATCATTAATCTATTTTTAGAGTGCAAATTCTCATAGTTGCAAAAAAGCATATTAAGAAGTGGATTGAAATACCACATTCTAGAACTTCACATGGGTCTTTTGGAAGAAATATCTAGTTTTCTTTAAGCACCTGATTGTGCACGTGAAGTCACATACCACAACAGAATATATTGGTGGTACTGATAGTTGTTTTGGAGTTTGTGTTCAGTCCTTCTCGGTGGATCCTGGGTGCAACCTTAGACCCCAAATGGGTAGAGAAGTGTTTTTCTTGGTGCCTGTCTATTGCCCCTGGTTACGTGTTACACTGTGACCCACCTTGGAACCTCACAGTCACATCTGTCATTGTTTCACGTGGATCCAGCCAGTCCACAAGCACAGCTCTCCAGGGAGAAAGATTGTAGCAGACACTTCCCATCTCTAGCTCATATTCTAGATACTACACGGGATTTTCCAGGAACCCCGTGTGTTCAGCCATTATTTAAATCCTAATTTATGTGGCTTACTAAGTCTGAATCAGAAATAATCTATTATGGTTTTGAAAATATGAGTGAACTTAATATGGCCAATGGAACAGAAGAATGTGTTTAATCTCGATTGTCTTGAAAATTCGGGGCACGTGGTTGCTATAGACTGTATGTGTCATGTGTTTGTGATGGAGAGAGGTACTTTGTGAAAAATTAGTTTTGTACATTAAGCTACAAATCTGCCAATGGGATGCAAGTCTCTCTCTCTCTCTGTCTCTCATATATATATATCTTTCTCTGTGTGTGTGTGTGCATATATAGCTTCTGTATAAAAAATACTGAGGTTGAAAAAGGGTATCCTGTTTTGATGGTAGCTCAAAGAAACATATCCTTACACATAGATTGTATGTGATTCAATTCAGTGGGAAATAACTGTACAGTTGCTTGATTGACTCAAACATCTGCTTCCAATTGTTTCAAAAGAAGTTTGAACCAAAATCTGTGGAAGAAATAACTTAAACTCTTCAGTGTATTTTGGTTACCAAAGAGTAAGAATTTCACACAGTTTTAGTTTATCAGAGTGTGTCCTTATAAAATTGAACACTCCATTCATAGCCCTGTTATACCTTGAATTATCATTTGTGATTTTTACCATACATTTTGTATATTTATTTTTAATCTTAAAAATGTGGGGTACAATTCATGGTTAGGTACATATGTGGTCATAGTGCAGGTAAAGTTTGGGTACCCTAGTTGATGTTATGTGTCCCCCTCCGTCCCCCACAGAATCCCACTGCAGCCAATCCCTTTCTTATAGTATTATGATAAACGCTCAGGGTCCACTTATGAGTGAGTACATGTAGTACTCAGATCTTTGTTTCTGTGATAAACCACTGAGAATGATGGACTCTAAATCCATCCAGGTTGCTGTGAAGCCCATAATTTTGCTTTTTCTTCACGACTGTGTTATATTCCATCGTGTATATACATTTTGCATATTTCTGGTAGGACTTTATAATCATTTAATTCTGTATGATTTGTAGTAATTTTTTCCATAGTAAGGAACCCCTACATGTAACATCACAAATGTATGTAATATAAAATAGGAACTCTCATTCATAGAAGAAAACGAGTCTTCACTGTGACTTTTCTTTTATTTGAATTCAGAGTTAACACTGCCTCACCGTGCAAGTGTGGCCTCACAGCAGGTGTTTTCTGTGCTCGTGCAGACACATAGATGTGTTTCTGGAAAGACTGATGCTCACATTTTGTAGCATTAGGAGTCTTGCTATTTGAAAGACATTTAGTTATGATGTTTGTTGTTATGCTGAGAGAAATGTTTTTTTTATTAATCAATATTTTTTATTATGGTTTTGTGGGGTACAGTTAAGAGTTAGGTGTACAATTATGTTTCATTCAGGCACCCTGTTGATAAGAGATGTTTTCCCATCCCCAGGCAGATATTTGCTACTGTTAATCCCATCCCCTCCCCACCCATAGTTTCCCAGTACCGTCAGTCATTTTCTTAGAGTATTACATTGGATGTTCAAGGTCCATTATATGAGTAAGAACATGCGAAACTCGGATCTTTGTTTCTGTGAGAGGTCACTCAGTATTATAGACTCAAGTTCCATCCAGGTTGCTGCGAAGTTCATGATTTTGTTCTTTTTTATGGCTGTGTAATATTCCATCGTGTATATGTACCACATTTTTTAATCCAGTCCTCTTTTGATGGGTAGCATGGTTGTTTCCAGGTTCTTGCTATTGTGAACAATGCTGCGATAAACATACGTGTGCAGGTATCTATTTTATAGAGTGATTTGAGTTCTTCAGGTTATATTCTCAGTAGGGGGATTGCGGGGTCATATGGAAGTCGATTTTTAGAGCTTTTAGGAATCGCCACACTGCTTTCCACAGAGGTTGCACTAGTTTACACTCCCACCAACAGTGTAGAAGTGTTCCCTTTTCACCACACCCTCTCCAGCAGCTGTTATTTTTTGAGTTGTTGATAATTGCCATTCTGACTGGAGTTAGGTGGTATCTCAGTGTGGTTTTGATTTGCATCTCCCTGATGATTAGTGAGGTTGAGCATTTCTTCATGTGTTTGTTGGCTGCTCGGATGTCTTCTTTTGTGAAGTGTCTGTTCATATCTTTTGCCCATTTTATAATGGGGTTGTTTGTTTTCTTCTTTCAGTATGTTTCAGTTCCTTGTAGATCCAGGATGTTAAGCCTTTGTCAGATCTAGAGTTGGCAAATGCTTTTTCCCAGTCTGTAGGCTGTCTCCCTGCTCTCCTGATGGTTTCTTTGGCTTTGCAGAAGCTTGTCAGTTTAATAAGGTCCCACTTGTCTATCTTCTCTCTTACGATCTGTAGGTTTCGGGTTTTGTACAGGAATTGGATGCCAGTTCCGATTTCCATGAGGGTATTTCCTTCCTTTTCTAAGGTTCTTATGGTTTGAGGTTTTACATTTAGGTCTCTGATCCATTTGGAGTTAACCTTTGTGCATAGGGATAGATAGGGGTCCTTTTTCAATCTTCTGCATGTGGTCAGCCAGTTTTCCCAGCACCATTTACTGAATAGGTTCTCCTCTCCCCAGTGGTAGGTGGCAGGGGCTTTGTCGAAGATGAGTTTGTTGAGAAACTGAGGTTTTGCTTCTGGAATCTCAATTCTGTTCCATTGATCTATATGCCTGTTCCTGTACCAATACCAAGCTGTTTTGATGATTGTAGCTTTATAGTAAAGTTTGAAATCTAGTATTGTGATACCACCTGCTTTGTTTGTTTTTTTTTGCTGAGGATTGTTCTGGCTATTCTTGGACGTTTGTGTTTCCATATGAATTCCTGTGTTGTTTTTTCTAGGTCTGAGAAGAATGTTGTTGGTAATTTAATGGTTATTGCATTGAATTTGTAGATTGCCTTAGGTAAGATGGACATCTTCACAATGTTGATTCTTCCGATCCATGAGCATGGGATATTTTTCCACTTATTCATGTCCGCTTTGATTTCATTGAGCAGTGTTTTGTAATTCTCATTGTAAAGGTCTTTCACATCTCTGGTTAGTAAGATGCCAAGGTATTTCATTTTTTTTGTGGCTATTGTGAATGGAATTGTGTTTTTTATTTGGGTTTCTGTTTGTTTATTATTGGTGTAGAGAAATGCAATTGCCTTTTGTACATTTATTTTGTATCCTGAGACTTGCCAA
>NW_007012239.1:5676-16499 GCF_000164805.1 Carlito syrichta
GTATTTCTTCAGGGTCAGATGTGACTTCACCTTTTGTGTTTCTGATTGTGCTTATTTGGGCTTTTTCGGGACCATCGATCTTGTTTATCCTTTTGAAGAACCAGCTTTTTGTTTCTTTGATTTTTTGTATTATCTTTCTGTCTTCTATGTCCTGGATTTGGGCTTTTATTTTGGTGATCTGGATTCTTCTGCTGAAATTAGGGTTTTTGTGGTCTTGCTTTTCCAGCTTCTTTAGGTGGCTTGTTAGGTTGTGAATTTTTGTTCCTTCCATTTTCTTCATGTGTGTTTGTAGGGATATAAATTCCCCTCTTACTACAGCTTTCAGGGCATCCCAGAGATTTTGGTAAGATGTTTCTTCATTTTCATTTGTTTCCAGGTATCTTTTGATCCCTGTTTTGATTTTGTCATTGACCCCGGAGTTGTTTAGCATCCTGCTGTTTAGTGTCCATGTTTTTGTATGTTTTGGGCGGTCTTTGTTGGTGTCAATGTTTATTTTTATTCCACTGTGGTCCGAGAAGGTGCTTAGTAGAATTTTGGTCCTTTCAAATTTGCTTATGCTTGATTTATGGCCGAGTATGTGGTCGATCTTAGAATATGTTCCATGTAGTGATGAGTAGAATGTATATTCTGTGATCTTTGGATGGAGTGTTCTGTAGGTATCAATTAAGTCCATTTGGTCCAAAGTCACATTGAGGTTCCGGATCTCCTTGCTGATTTTTGGTCCTGATGATCTGTCTAGGGTTGTGAGTGGGGTATTAAAGTCCCCAGTTATGATAGTGTTAGAGTCAATATCTTTCTTTAGTTTTCCAAGAAGTTGCTTTATGAAAGTTGGCGCACCTATGCTGGGTGCATATATGTTTAGGATAGATAATTCTTGTTGATGGATTGAGCCTTTTATCATTATGTAATGGCCTTCTGTATCTTTTTTTATTTTTAATAGCTTGAGGGCTATTTTGTCTGAAATTAAGACTGCTACTTCTCCTTTCTTTTGTATTCCGTTTGCCTGAAAATTTGTTTCCCATCCTCTTACTTTGAGTCTGTGGGTGTCCTTTCTAGTGAGGTGAGTCTCTTGAAGGCAATAGATTGTTGCCTGATGATATTTTTTCCATTTTGCCATTCTATGTCTTTTCAGTGGTGCATTTAGTCTGTTCACATTTAGGCTAATAATTGAAATGCAAGAGTTGATCCCTGTCATAAGGTTCTTACAGAGTTGTCCCTGCTTGTTTGTTGTCTTTCTTTTGGTTTTGGAGTTGGTTCATGTGTGTTTTTAATCTTTTGCCTGTACTCTTGTGAAGAATGTTGTTGTTCTTTTTTTCTTTTTCTTCTGTGTTCAGTACTTTCTTAAGTGTTTCTTGTAGAGGTGGTCTGGTGGCAGTGTAGGTTCTTTGGGATTGGATATCTGGAAAAGATTTCAATTCTCCCTCACTAATGAAGCTTAGTTTGGCTGGGTAGGTTATTCTTGGTTGAAATTGTTTCTTTTTTAGAACTTTGAAAATAGGGCTCCAGGCTCTCCTGGCCTGAAGGGTTTCTATGGATAAATCTGCTGCTATTCTAATTGGTTTTCCCTGGTAGGTAGTCTGGCCTTTTTCTCTTGCTGCCTTTAGGATTTTTCCTTTTATAGCTACTTTGTTTAGGCGAATTATTATGTGTCTGGGAGTTGTTCTTCTCATTTGTTGTCTTGCAGGGGTTCTCTGAATCTCTTGTGTTTGAATTTTTTCATCCTTAATGAGATGAGGGAAGTTTTCTTGAAAGATTTCATGAAATGTTTGTTCCAGTGTGGCTTCTCTTTCTCTCTCTGCCTCAGGAAGCCCAATTACTCTTAGGTTTCATCTCTTGAAGTGGCCATTCATCTCTTGCAGGTTTTGTTCTGTCTTTTTAAGCTTCTTTTCTATGCTTTTGACAGTTTGGGTTAGTTCTGTGTTTTGGTCTTCGAGCTCTGAGATTCTTCTGCTTGGCTGATTCTGCTTTCCATGCTTATTAGTCTGTTGTTCATTTCCATCACAGTATTCTTTACTGCTGTCATTTCTGACATCAGCTCCTTCCTATTTTCCTCTTGTCTCTCCTCAATTTTTTAAATTCTCTCCATTAATGTCTTGATGTTTGGGTTTGTTGCATCTAACCAGTCATTCTGGGGGCTCTTCATTGTTTGTGTTCCAGAATCTGTTTTCTCAGTGTCTGATTTCCCAGTGGTCTGTGCGAGACCTATATTCTTCTTCTGGTTTTTCTTCATTTGTGTGGTTTTTCCCCCTCCCTACTTTTTCCTTCCCTCCACATCACCGTCTTCTTTAATTCTGTTATTCAGGGGTAAAGGGATTGGTTTTACTTCTGTTTGTTCAATCTCCTATTCTTTATGTATGTCCTCTTACTTTGTTAAATTCTGGAGTTGCACTGTAGGTTGGAGGTGGTCCTTTTTGCAGTTTTGAGATTTACTTAAGGGGAGAGCTGTGATTCAAAATCTGTCTGCATGTCCTGGTATTTGCTGACAGGTGTGTGGATAATGTGGAACCCACTTCCTACTGCCCTGGAATCTGTCTGTGCAGTAGGGCTGTAGGCTTATTCCCTGAAATAAAATGTGGTTAGCAGAGGGGAGAGAATGGAGCAGATAGTGTGTTGAAGAGGGCAGTGGAGAGATAGAGGAGTAAGGAGAGAAACAAACGAGTGTACCAACAAATAGAGAGAGAGGCCTATACTGAAACAGATAAAAACAATAGACCACAGCTACAGACGAACCAACTCTCATACAAAAAATAAAAATAAAGCATATAGTGATGCTAACATACAAGCTAACCAACCACCTTGTTAGTGTGCTGTTCCTCTATACAAAGATATGGTTTACAGAGAGAAGAAAAGGAAAAGGAAAAAAAGAAAAAAGGGAACAATACAGTAGGAACAGAATTAAGTCATTAAACTAATAGAATCAATGAAGCACACTCTGAGACATTTTGTTTGAGTCCAATGTCCTTTCAGGTCTGATTTCTAGTTTTCTTTTCAAGCTGGTAAATTAGTTTGCAGTTAGGGTCAGTTGCCCCTGATCTGCTGTGAAGGACAGTTCAGATTACCCTCCGTTCAGCACTCTGGTCTATGTCTTTATCAAGCCTGTTTCTCCCGTTTCGGTGTTGTTACCTTGAATCACCAGCAGGTGGTGCTATCTCAACTGCTCGCCCCAGAAGGGGTGGGGCCGGACAGGAACAAGATGGCTGCCTGCCTCGGGGCAGGAAACAGGAGGCTTACGGCAGCGGGCAAGACAGTCTTGGTCACAGGAGAGGTGGCAACGATCCCAGCAGATCTTTCCTGAAGTGGTTTGATGTGGATCATCTTGGGTCCGGGTGGTGTGATGCGGCGGTGGCAGCAGTGGTGGGGGGAGGGGCTGCAGTGGTGGCGGTGGCACTGTTTGCATTGCAGTGACGTCCAGTCCATTGCAATGTCCCAGCGGTGGCAACGGCCGAGCTTCATATGAAGAGCAGGCTGCGCTGTTTGAGAAATGGTTTTAATAAACACTGAGAGATCGCTTTGTAGCAGGCCAGCTCTTCAAGTGACTCATTCAAAAGGACAGTATTTTATAACAGGTGTAAAGTCAAAGGTACTTAGTGAAATATTTGGCCCGTGATTTTCCATGAATAGTTTGTTTATGAAGAGTTCAATATTCAGGGAAGATGGAAAAACAGTCTGTGGCAGCTAAAGTAATAAAACTGAGTTAATCCCAAATTGACAATCTAAAGTCCTTTAAAATTACTTGTTGCAGCCTAGAAACAATCTCCCTAGTCTGTCATCTCTTTTCAGCTTATAAGTAAAAATTCTGAGGTTGTTCATGGAGACTTCCCATTGCTAGGAAATACTGACACTTAGTTTTGGTACTATAAGTCATGATGGTTACTGGAACCAAGGGGAAGTCTGTCCATGTCCAGTAAGTTATCTTTGGAGCAGATCTGTCAGGCTTGTGTCTCCTTTTTGCCCCAACACATTTGTCACTGGACAAAAATGTTCTCCAAAGGTAGGGCTTGAGTGTGAGGTGTCAGGATTCCTTCAAGTAGAAGTTTCCACTCAAGTGAAAATTTAAAATACAGTTAGTAAAACATGTAAGAAAAAACGAGGCCTTCTCAAATCCTTTGTGAAGCAGGTCAATGATAAATATATAAATAAGAGCCAAAAGGTTCATTTTGGGTAATATCTATGAGTGACATAATTATTTTCCCTAGAATAGTTTAAATCACATATTAAAAAGGACCCCCCACAACCAGAATTCATTTATAAAAAATTGTGGTTTGTTCTTACATGTTCAAAGTGCTCTCTGTTTGATGCAATATGCCTGTCAAGAACTTTTGCCACTGCTCAAATCAGTTTTTAAACTCATCAATTTTGATGCCTTTTTTTTTTTTGCTTGTGCTGGTTTTGTTTTGTTTGTTTCAACTCTTCCCTCTTCCCTTCACCTCTTTCCATTTGAGGACTTTTTTCATCCTGAGAAACAACAAAAAGATACCTGAGGTGAAATCAGGTGAATAGGAAGGATGGGGCACAGGGTCATACTCCAGTTTCTTGGTCAAAAACTGCTGAAAACTCAGTGTGGTCATGGCGGAAGAATCAGTCACCTGTTTGTCACAACTCTGGACATTTCTTCTTCAAATCATGATGCGACCATCTCGAAACTTCCAGATAAAAATGTTGGTTGATCATTTGATGCGGAGGAACAAATTCCACGTGTACTACATGGGGGCCACCCTTTGAAAGAGAATTTCATTTTTGCTTTTTGGGTTTTCTTTTTTATTTTTCAATTCCTTCGCCTATGTCTCTTTTCTAGACTTTTTTTTAACTCTTCAAAAATGTTATCTTCAAAACTCAATTTGTTACTTGAATAACATTGTTTTCCCCTAAATAAAATTTTCTACAGTATTCGACTGGGTTGAGATATTATGTGTTTGCACCCAATCTCTAGCCTTAAGAGTTTGTTCTCTTGGGAAAGGCAGATACTTGGGCAACCATGATGGCTTATTCCGAGTTTGGTGCTCTGGGAGTGCAGGGAGAAACCCTCCCTTATCCATGGTGCAGGGCTGGGAAAGTGCTATCAAGGAAGGCCTCCCAATGGAGGTGACTCCGAAGGCATACACACGTCAGTCAGGTGGAGAGCAAGGTTTGGGGTGTGAGTGGCTGGAGGACCACCAGCATCTGCAAAAACTTGGCTGTGAGAGATGAGAACACCATCACTAAGTGACAGAAATTCAGTCTGGCTAGAGTAGAGAGGAATTACATAAAATTATTATGGAAGCAATACTTGTTCGTTGTGTAAAATTTGAAAAATACAGGAAAAGAGAAAGCATGCCATGGCTAGCTTCAAACCTCAGAGTTTATTGCTGTGAACATTTGTTGCATTTTTCTCATCTCCTACATGGATATTCATAGAACAGCATGTTTGATGTGATCCCATTTGGCTTAGACCATAGATATGTGTACAGGCATAAAATGCATTTACATATACATGTGTGAAAATGCACCAAGTCAAGTTGGGATCATGCTTACATGTTATTTGTTACCTGCTTTTTTAACATTATAATATACTTAAATATTTTTAATGTCCTTGGATGCAAGCATATTTTAAGTAAACTATTATGAGTTGCAGCAGTTCATTTCTGTGATTAAAAAAAAATTCTTGATTGGGTGTGGTGGCTCAAGCCTGCCAACCCAGCACAGTGGGAGGCCGAGGCGTGAGGATTGCTAGAGCACAGGAGTTCAAGACCAGCATGGGCAATGTGGTGAGACCTCGTCTCTACAATAAATCAAAAAATTAGCCAGGTGTGGTGGTGTGTCCCTATAGTTCCAGCTGCTTGGAAGGCTGAGGCAAAAGGATCGCTGGAGCGTGCCACTGCACTCCAGACTGGGCAACAGAGTAAGACTCTCACTCAAAAAAAAAAAGAACAATTCTTAAAACTAACCGTCTTGATGCTTCTCTGCAGGAAGAATGTTTCTTAAACCTGGAGGCTCCTATATCAAGAGTATGTGAGTATGACACGCCGTTTCCTCACATTTTTGAGCCATTCTGCATCCCAGATAAATGGAAGTGTTACAATGTCCTTCAAAAGATGATCAACTATTGATCATTTAGGTAGATACACCCTGCATTTTGGAGCTTATATGTGCCCCTGACATTAATAGACCATTAACCAAGGAGCAGCAGTTATTGATGTGTTGTATTTTGGGAAAAGACAACTTTCAGAACAAAATGTGTACCTCAGAAAAAAATTCAAAGTTAAAGTCATATGCTTATGTGTAACGGAAACATTATCAGGCATATACATGGTGTGATTTCTAGAAAATAGATGCAGGCATATGTTAACATTGAAAGATCACCAAGTGAAGACGACCCTCTACCATGGTTTAGATTGCAAATATGCTTTATGCCACTGTAAGATCAATTTCTACCTTTATTTCTGTATATATTTTTCAACTGCTTAAACTGTACATAAATAGGGGTAATTTCTGTTATTTGAAAATAGCCCCTCGGGCACTATTAATTTGGGCTCCAGTTATTTATACAGTAATCCATAATATTCTGAAATCTGCCTTGATATTATCTAAAAAGCAGATTCACCGAGTATGAGATGTCTTTATTGTCTATAAGTGAATATTTTGCTGAAAAAAGTCCCCAGAGCCCAGCACCATGGCCATTTCGAGAACCTTTTTTGGCAAGTGAATGCTTTCTAAGTAGTGGGTGCTAAGTGATATTTATTCATCATTATTTTCCAAGTCCTGCTTATCAGCCCCTTCAGCAGTGTCACTCCAAAAAAAATGAATAGCAATAAAAATGATTAAGTTAGTTTTTCAGAATTTAATATAAAAATTCCTATCACTGACTCACAGATTTTGAAATGTTTCAAAATGAGAAGATAGAATTAGATTTTAATATCTAGGATGTCCAAAAATTAATAATACATCTTGAAGAACCATGATTTTTCAAAGGAAAAAAAGGGGAATTTGCTCTCTATAATAACACCTTCTGTACGTTTGAAGATCAGAAATGCTATGATTCCTAACTTCCATGTATGGGTAGTGAAACTAGTTTACCTAAGATCAGAGAGAAATGTGTTTGTATTTGTGCAGATAGGGAAAATAACACTGCCCACTGGCCACGTGCTACCATAATTTCCAACTTTTTTGTAGTTCTAATTGTCGACGCTGGTCTAACTGTAAGTCAGGTCTATCAGTCCCCAAACTTCTGGAATTCTCTCAGACATGCAAGTGTAGGTACTCTGTTCCTGTTGTCTTCTCCTTCATGTCTGTGAAAGCAAGTTGTTTCTTCAGTAACTCACACTCTAGACTGGTGAGAGGACTTCCTCACTCCTGTTGTCTGTGTGGTTCCCTTCCTGGGACAGTGGAGGGTCAAGGTGAAAATGGCAGCCACATGCCTTGTTGCTTTTTTTAAAATAATACATAGATGCTGGTTTTAAATTTGGATTGTATATTTCTTTTTTTTTAATTGAGCCAAGGTTCTTTTTATATATTTATTTATTGAGTTGGAGTCTCACTCTGTCACCCAGACTGGAGTGCAGTGGCTGCTCCCGGCCACCGCAGACTCAACCTGCTGGGCTCCGGTGATCCTTCCACCTCAGCCTTCCAAGTAGCTGGAACTACAGGGGCGTGCTACCATGCCCGGCTAATAGTTTTTGTTTATTGTGGAGATGAGATCTCACCAAGTTGCCCAGGCGGGTCTCGAACCTGCGGGCTCAGGCAATCCACTCACCTCAGCCTCCCAAATGCACGGGATTACAGGTTGAGCCACCGAGCCCGGCAATATATATTTATTTTTAAGCATAAGAAAAATATTTTAACCTATACTGAGAAATATGACAAAAGAAGAATTTTTCCATACTAAAAGTTAAATATGATATTAAAGAAAGTCAGTCATGCATGCTATTGAGAATATCTATAATTTCTTTTACAGAACTATGGAAGATTCGGACTAGATGTGGAAATATTTTTCTGAATTTTTTTTTGTATTTCCTCGGACTTAACCTCTTCTCGAAAATAGAGTTTTTATGAAATGAACTATCATGGATAATGGCTGAAAAGTTATAAATGAATGATTATATTGTAACACATATGAATTGATGGGTTCATTATGAGTCTTTCAGATTAACTTCTTAAAATGTTCCACCACAGCAGTCTTATAAATTCTGTTTAATTACATCTGTAAATATCATGTGTGGCATAGCATCCAATAAAGACAAATCAAATTGTCTTCAGGTTGTATGTGTCCTTTTTTCCATGAGTCAAAAGGATGTTTATTCCACAGCAATAAATTGTCACTTGTTAATAAAGTCTGAATTAAAGTGACTTTACTACAGAAACGGTGACTTTTCAACTTTGGTGGGTCTGGTTTAGTTTTCTGTGGCCAAGATGGTGGCCTGCTGACAGAGCTTCTGGAATGTTTTTCCTCGTTCTTCCCTCTGGCTGCAGCGGGGTGAACTCTCTTCTCAAAATCACTTGCCCAGAGCATGTCAGGGCCGAATCCTTCCTGCGTCCTCTTTTTCTAGATGGACTGCATGAGCCTGTCTGTTATAAATTGGCCACGTTCTAGCTGCCATGGTAGGTTTTTTTGCTGTGACGTTGCAAAGCAAATATTTTTTTCCTTTACTGTGTAGATAAGAAGAAAAACAACAATAGCAACAACAAGGGGCAGTAACAGGAGGAAACATCCCTGTGGGGACATTGCCAGTTCCTCTTGTGTCTTACTCAGATACATCTGGCCTTCACTGTCATTGCTGACAGCCCAGAAAGCCCAAAGAATACCCCCCAGGGCCCTTTCACCAGCCCACCTCCCCTCCCACAGTGCCAGAGAAGCTTCCTCTTGTAGGTTCCAGAGAGCGTCTCCACTCTGCAAAAGCAGAGAAACAGGCTGGGCATGTTTTTCTTTCTCTAAAATCAATAAAAATAAAGGCAGATGTTTTCCTATGATTACGAATGTATGTGTTCCTTTACAAGTGTAATTTTGAAAGTTGTGTCCTGTTTGTTTTTGCCAGGAATCTGGAGGAGGATAGAGAAGGTGGCATCTGTAAATTGCCAGAAATGTGGAGGCAAAAGAAGAGCACTTTATCATAGGTTCTGGATATCCTTGGGCTGAAATAATTAATCAAATAATTTGTTAAGGATAAAAATACAGTCTACCCTTGGATTAAAAATAGAAAAACTTTGTTGGTATAGGAAGGGAAAAGGTGTAGTTTGTCAGCAACAAGTTTGGAAAAGAATTAGGGAGTCCAGTTTGCTTACTGTACAGGATATTCTGTGTTTAAGAAGCCAAAACTCAGCACGGACCTTGGCTTTGATCTTGTCCTCCACTCAAGTCTCAGGGCATCCTGCAAGAGCTCAGGTCTCATGTGGTCCATCCCACAGAGCAGGGAACGTTCGGTGGTTGACCACCCCCTGGCCTATGATGGACTCTGGTTGAACATACTGGTTTTAGTTGAACTAATTTGTTATTGCCATTTTTATCTTTTGAATATTATATTTCCATTTGTTGGGTATTTTAAGACTGTTTTATTGGCTATTTTAGTTTCACTTTCTTTGACTCTGTTTTTGAAATAACAAGAATGAAAATAATGGTAAGGACCATCTACACACGAAGTGCTCATTTTGGGAGCCTCATTCCACCACTAGTTAGTATTGCAGCCTCCCACAGGAAATACCCTCATCTCTTCCAAAATCAGCAGATTGCAGTTAATACTCAACTCAGCCTATGGCACAAGACATGCCATGACAATTCACTGTCAAATATTTCCTTCTCTCTTTTTGCATGAAACAACCATTCCATGTTGTGAAAATAAGAAAGTAGTGGCAAGAAGGTACTTGAGAGATGTTAAATATTGCATTGGTTCTGGGCCTAATAGAGAGAGAGAGAGAGAGAGAGGGAAAGAGAGGGAGAGAAAGAGAGAGAAAGAGAGAGAGAGAGGTGTCAAATGACTACTGAATTCAAAAGCCCCCACTACTACCAGTGGCTTCAGCATAATAATAAGCCTGCTTCTTGTGACAACATGAATATAGAAGCAAATTAAGTTTTCTATTGTTTGAATTATATGATTTCTTTAGGAAAAAATATGATCGGAGAGCCATGTGCTAGGCAACCTGTTGGGAGCCAACATCTATAGCTACCGAGGCCTGTAAAGGCCCATCTGGAAGATCGCCTCTGACATAGGATATCAGTTATACCTATAATATTGGCATGTGATTAGTGACCAGTGTGCATACATGGCAGTAAAATTTATAAGTAAATCTCTATACACCTGATGGAAAGTTGCACAGTAGAATTATTTTATATGACTTTGTCCCTTCTAAGTTGTACTTTTTTCTAGATTTTTTAAACTTCTATTTCCTTGTAGACTGGTTAGTCAGCTCTTGTTCCCAAAGGCAGTTTCTCCTAGGATTAAGATTAGAAACTAAATTATCATAATAGTTTTATTGCCCCGCCTCTAGCCAGGCAGGACGTTTTTCTAGTTTCGTTACATGCCGAAACTCTGTTGCTTCAGCCCATGGTCATTGTCATGGTAACCGTGCAGCCCATTATCCAAGAGTGTGACAGCTATTTGATTTTTAGAATAGATTTGTTTGGATAAAACATACATTTAAGATGATACAATTTCCATCGAAAAGATTTAAACAGTAATAAGCATTCATAGAAAACTTTTAAGTTTTATTTAAGCTTTTAAGTTTCCTTTTCTCAGATTATGACTTTAGTTCCTGTTCCTGTAGGTCAATTTTAAGATCCTTTGATTAGTATACCGAAATTTTCCCAACGGTGCTGTTTTGCTTCTATATGACAATAGGAAATTTTACACATAACC
>NW_007012240.1:0-2315 GCF_000164805.1 Carlito syrichta
CTCTTTCTTTCTTTCTTTCTTTCTTTCTCTTTCTCTTTCTTTCTTTCTTCAGTTTCTTCCCTCACTAGGTTGCCCAGGCTGCTCTTAAACTGCTCAACTCAGGCCATCCTCTTGGCCTTGGTCTCCCTAACTGCTGCGATCACAGATTTTCCACTTGGTCAACATCTTGGTCTTCCTGCCTGGTCTTGAACTCTTGGCCAGAGGAGATCCTACTGCTGAGAACTGCCCTCACCCAAGGTTTTCTGGGTTTTGCTTGGGGTCGAGATGAGGGCTTGCTATGGTGTTCATGCTCGTCTTGAATTCACGGGCTCTGGCCCTCTTCCCATCTCGGCCTTCCCGAGTGCCAAGGAAACAGGCATGAGTCATCAGGCTGTCTTGGCCCACCTGAATGTTTGAGAGTCATGCCCTCCCTTTACCAGTGATGGCCCATGGGAGAAGCGAGTGTTTCCACCATGAGGAATGAAACGAGTAGAGGGGTGGGCGCCAGCAGAGATATCTCCCTGCACCAGGCGCTCTCCCTGAGGAGGGCTCAGTGGATGACTCTGGCTGCCTGCTCCGGAGTCCCAGGTCATTGGAAGGTAGTGGGCCTCATAGTGGGGCCCTGAGAGGGTTGTGGAGGGTGGGCATTGGTGCTCACACCTGTCATCCTGGTGCTCTGGGGAGCCGAGGTGAGAAGATGGCCTGAGCCCCCATGTTCGAGACCAACCCAGGCATCTTGGCAAGACCTCGTCTCTACAAGACGTAAAAAAATTGAGCAAATTGTGGTGGCTCACACCTGTCCTGGCCACTTGTGAGCCCACAGCGGGAGGATCTCCAGAGCCCAGCCAATGGAGGCCATGGTGTCCAAGAGTGGCCCCTGAGTTCTGGCCTTGGCAACAGAGTAGGACTCCGACTAAGAATAATAATACCAACCACCACCACAACAACAACCACTGGCCGTGATCAGGGTCTCAGGCTGGCATCCCTACCCTTCTGAGGTCCAGGTGAGTGGACAGCTTGAGTCTGTGGGTTTGACACCAGTCTGGGATATGGGCAAGACCTCATCTTGGCCATCAAAAATGAATCAAAATATTAGCCAGACATTGATGGCACAAGTGTATGGTTCCAGCAACTCATGGGGCCATGGTGGGAGGATCGCCTGAGCCCAGAAGATGGAGCCCTTGGTGGCCATGAGCATGCCCTTGTACTCCTGCCTGGATGATAGGGAGGGATTCTGACCCATAATAATAATAATAATCACCACAACCACCACCACCACCACCACCAAGCCACCCAGCACGAGAATTCACACTCATGGATGGGAGAGGAAAAGGCACTTTCCAGTCTGTCATTTGTGGGAGGTTTCAAGGATGGTCACTGGGTAGGTCCATCCTGCACCTTCGACCATGCATCACAGAAGGCCTGCCTCCACCTTCCACACTCGTGCCCCACACCAAAGGTTTGTGTGAGCTCAAGGAAAGGATGACCCAGAGCTAGGACAGCCATCAGGCACAGAGTGAACAAGGCATTCCAGCAACACCATGGCCAGCCTAAGTTCCAGTTGCCCGGTGTGCCACCTTCATGTGGGTTGGCCCCTTCCTATCCCGATAACTCCATCATCCCCCGCCCATGTGGACCTTTGGCTGGAGAGCCATGGAGGACCTTGTTATTCACATTGGGGGTGTCTTTTTTATTGCTGGAATCTACATTGGTGGGGCTGAGGCTCGGCGGCACGATCTTGGCTCCTGGGACCGCAAACTGTGGGACTCAGGCAGTACTCCTGCCTCGTCCCCTGAGCAGCTGGGACTCTGGGGCCCAAGACACCTGACTCGATTTTGGGAACTTCTCACCGAGAGGAGATCTGGCCAGGTCGCCTGGGTTGATCTGCAATCACTGGGCTCAGGCAGCCTCTCACCTTGACCTCACAGGGTGGGAACTGACGGCCCTTAACCATGGTGTCTGGGCTGGACTCGCACGTTCTGTTGGCTGGGTCATCACAAAGAAATGCCCTGGGATGGAGGCCACCGCATCCCATGTATCTGGGACTGCGGGTGCCACCACGTGCAACTCCAATGTTTGTGTTCTGGGGAGTGACGAGGTCTCGCTATGTGGCATAGTCTGGTCTCAAACTCCTAGACTCCACCGGTCCCCAGCCTCAGCATCCCAAAGACACAGCCCAATTGTCTGTTGATCCACTGTCTTTCAGGGATTCTATGCCCAAGGCTAGGGCATCCTTCCCAAATGATCTCTGCCTTTTTCACAGTGATCCCAACTCCATATACAAATGGATTTTCTTCTTCTTTTTTTTCCTTCTTTTCTTCTTTTTTTTTGAGTTA
>NW_007012241.1:0-833 GCF_000164805.1 Carlito syrichta
GACCCCAAGCAAAACCCAGAAAACCTTGGGTGAGGGCATTTCTCAGCAGTAGGATCTCCTCTGGCCAAGAGTTCAAGACCAGGCAGGAAGACCAAGATGTTGACCAAGTGGAAAGTCTGTGATCCCAGCAGTTAGGGAGACCAAGGCAGAGAGGATGGCCTGAGTTGAGCAGTTTAAGAGCAGCCTGGGCAACCTAGTGAGGGAAGAAACTGAAGAAAGAAAGAAAGAGAAAGAAAGAAAGAAAGAAAGAAAGAGGAAGGAAGGAAGGAAGGAAGGAAGGAAGGAAGGAAAGAAATCCATTCTCCTACAAACCATCTGCCATCTGTCCTTCCCCCCCACACCTGCACATGTAAGTGGTCCCAAAGCTCGGCTTCCTCCAGCCCCAACACCCCAAATGGCTGCCCCCGTTTGGTGTGGGATTTCCACAGATTCGCTGCACAGGTTCCTGCCGACAGTCCTCTCTGAGGTGAAAAATGTGCCCTAGGCAGGCCGACCCTCTGACTTGACAATGAGGACCTTCTACTAAGAAAGACCAGGGACACATCCCTCACCCAGGGACATTTCCTCCCCCATCCCATTTTTCTTGGTTCCTAATCCTGTCGCCCTGTGAACACACCACACGCAGTTGAGAATAGTACGATACTGATGTTTTTGGAGACAGGATCTTGCTCTGTGGCCCAGACTGGGGCCCGGGGACACAACCATTGTTCACCACCAGTCTCAAAATCGCAAGCTCTGGCAATCCTCCTACCTCAGCTCCAGAGTGGCTGGGATGACTGGCACCTTGACCCAGATACCCTGTTGTGATGGGTGCTATGACGAGGTCTCCCTGC
>NW_007012242.1:0-742 GCF_000164805.1 Carlito syrichta
TTAGTTTGAACCAAGGCCTAAAGCAAAGAGGAAAAAAATTCCCTTTCTAATTTTTGTTTTAATTCTTTATTTAATATTCATTACCAGATGTTAGTTCAGGGCACTCACCTTCCATCTGGCAGAGTAAGCGAAGTTAAGGCATCTGATTCTGTTAGAATATCCATACTTTTCTATCTATGTTATTTGTTTTAACTGATCCTATTTCTGCACTAGTTGGCATGCTCTAGTGGCAGGGCAATGATAATATTCATAAAATGCTAAGAATGCTCTTAATTTCTTCCCTTCAACTTGCTTCTCGCTACACACACACACACACACACACACACACACACACACACACACACACACTGTCTCATATATATATGTGTGTGTGTGTATATATACACCATATGTGTATTACACAAATATACACATACACAACTCTACATGTGTCCCAAGAACATCACCCATCCTCCCGCATGTGTTTAACAACTGTACTGCGTGTAATGAAAGAAATATAAGTGTAGGTGATCCTTCTCTATGTGGGGTTTATAACCTAATGTGTAAGTGTGTTAGGCAATGAAATATGCCCTCGAATATTTATTTATTTTGAGATATTTGTCTTGCTTTCAAGGAATTCATCTGCTAAGTTTGAGGAAGAAACATAGTGTGAGATGTTTGGTTTGCCCTGTTAAGAGAAAAATGTGTAGGATGACCTAATTCCCATAAGACTACCTTAACCAAACTGTCAGAAGAATACCAG